>NC_061114.1:17076687-17084721 GCF_002878395.1 Capsicum annuum | reverse complement strand
TTTCCCTTGTTGCCACAGGCTAAGAGAGACACATCAATTTGAACCATATTTGTGTTACGATTATGTTATTTGTTTTAGATATTTAAAATATTTCCGTATTTTTAACGTTAATTTTTTACAAAATTATTGATTACATTCTTATTATGTACTTAAAACTTTTAAAAATATGGTACTTCTTAAATTTTTCTTATTCTAATAATTTTATATTTATTTCTAGATTTTTCAAATCTTCTTTAAATAAAATTTATTTTATTTAAAATTCTTAAACTAATGGAAAAAATATCAGTTGTAATTAATTTTGATGACTTCTAATATTAAAAGGTTTTACCATAAATATATTTAATTAATTTTTTCTCTTAAATTAAGAAAAAATATTGAAATTCTGATGAATTTTAATAAGGAAAGGTTTTACCATAAATATATTGAATTAACTTTCAACTCTTAAATATTAGAAAAAAATAGTGAAAAGACGATTTTGTCTAAAACAAAGATTTTTATTGAAAGGCAAAAAGTTCAAACAATATTTCTAATTCACTTCTCTCTCTCTATATATATAATTTGCCTCTAGATTGCAATATTTATCATAGTTGAATGCATATAGCTTTTAGATTTGACTCTTTTTCTTGGATGCATCTTTAACATTTTTAATCTCGTAAAAATTATTCTAAATAAACTTGTTATATTGTTTATTACAAGTTATAGCAAACCTTTTCAATAAT
Organism: Capsicum annuum; assembly: GCF_002878395.1. Taxonomy (NCBI): domain Eukaryota; kingdom Viridiplantae; phylum Streptophyta; class Magnoliopsida; order Solanales; family Solanaceae; genus Capsicum; species Capsicum annuum. The sequence goes on along the minus strand of NC_061114.1, from coordinate 17,084,002 downwards.
TACTAGACTAACGAAATAATTGCAAGTTATAGCAACTTTTTAGAAAAATTATTTTAAATTAAATATTCGAGAATTATTTTTTATATTATTTTCTTATTTTTAGCATTTGGCATTTATCACTCTTCATTAAATCTTTTGATAATTATGGCAAGTTATATTATTGGTATCAATTATTTTTTTATTTTAATACTTAAGTATTAAAGTTTGTTCACAATTTAAGGAGTCGTATATGGTAAATATATTTTTTAAAGTTAAGACTTGATTTCTTACTTTTTATTAACTTTAATAATTAACTTACTTCTACACTTTTTTTTACGTTTTACGGTCTTTTATTACCAATAAAATTCTTAACTCTTTACCATTTTTCTACTTCTTTTTTCCTTCTTTTAACTTCTAAATTTTTTCACATTTTACTTCTAAAAATTGCTAAAGAAAGACTGAAGGACAGTAACCTTCAGTGGCTTGGTTACTTGTCCATTTATTTATCTTTTGGTGCTAAGAATTGCATTGTCGTAAAATGGGTATGCATTGTCGTAAACGTTTTTATGTAGTTTTGAAGTTTCAAGGGCACGCTCATTCAAGTCACAAAACAAGATTGCATTAGACATTTTTATTTAGTTATTGTGTTTTTGTCTTGTTTTTATTAGGTTCAAACATTTTTTGTTCACTATTTGTGTTGTTAAACTTAATTAATTATGCTTTGTCGTTATTGTTCTGTCACTTATCATAAAGTTTATGAAAATTATTTTTTCGTTATCAACTTTGATATTATTGACGTTTATTTAATTATTCCATTCAAGTTTAATTATCACACAACAAATTTGACATTATAAAAGCAAATTACATATAGTAGATGAGTTCTATTGGTTGTATGTTCATACATATATTAGTTTTTCATACTTATATATGTAATTTTTTATCATTAGTAATTGGAATAAGTTTGATTATTTTTGTGTTTATGATAGTTTATCCATTATAAAGGCAAATTACATATAGTAGATGAATTTTTTTAGTCGTATTCCTATGTAATCATAAATTAATAAATAAATTTTTAAGAACTAATATACAAGCAACATCAAAATGTGCAAAACTTATTTTCCTGTGTATGAAGAAACATTGTTTACGGATTGCAATACCTTAAAAAGTATCAAACAAACTTTTGAGAATTATAAACAATCAACATCAACATTCGCATATATTATTGAAAACGCCTTTATAAGTCAGCCACCAACATAACATAAATGATAAAGAAATTGATCATTTAAAACCAACAAAAATCATTATTCCTGAACATAAATTATTTAAGACAGGACAAATCTTAACACTAGGATTTATTGAGCATAAACTCTTTAAATAAAAACACATTTAAAATCAAAATAAAGTAAGAAAACAGAGATTCAATCTTAAGCAGGTGGTGCATGTTTGTGGAATGCCTTTTTATTGTGCCCTTATTTATGAGAACTACTATATGTAACGTTTGAACATTTGCACTTTTCTTCATTTGGTGCTTTCCATCTTTCATAACATGGTCTACCGAGAGGTCTTTTTAAATTCAGTGGCAATACAACTTCATGGTCGTCCTACTCAGTAGGGTGCTGCTTCCAATGCTACTAGTGGTCAGCATCTTAACAGATTATATGCTCTTCAGTCCAGAAAAGCTCAGGAAATTCTCCTTACACAGTTACTGGTACGTTAAAGGTCTTTCACTTATATGTTTCTACTTTTCTAGACCCTGAAGCTTCTCTTTCTTTTGTAACCCTATATATAGGTGTCAATTTTGGAGCCAGTCCTAAAAATCTAGCAGAGCACTTTTCAGTGTCCACCCCAGTAAAAAAAAAGTATCCACCCTAGTCGGTGTCTCCATTGTATCCATGTAGGTATACAGAAACTATCTGGTCACAATATCTTATAAAGTTACCTCAGTCGATCTCATGGAGTTAGAGATGATGGATTTGATATCATTCTCAGCATGGATTGGCTCCACTCATTCTATGCCTCAGTTTATTGTAGAAACAGAATAGTTTATTTTCAGTACCCGAATGAACCAGTCCTTAAATGGAGGGGTAGTACCACAAGGCTTAAGGGTTGTTGATTTCATATCTTAAAGCGAGAAAGATGATATCTAAGGGGTGTATTTACCATATTGTTCGAGTCAAGGACTATAGATCAGAAACTTCAACTCTTGAGTCAATTCCAGTAGTAAATGAATTCTCAGATATGTTCCTTGAAGATCTTCCAAGAGTTTCTCTCGAAAGGGAAATTGACTTCAGAATAGACCTTCTTCCAGATACTCAGCCTATATCTATTCCACTATACAGAATGGCTCTAGATAAACTCAAAGAATTGTAAAAACTATTGAAGAATCTTCTTGATATGGGATTCATTAGGCCCAGCGTCTCTTCGTGGGGCACACCAATTCTATTCGTGCGTAAGAAAGACGGTTCTCTCATAATGTAAATAGACTACCATTAGTTAAATAAAGTCACAGTCAAGAATAAATATTCACTTTCTAGAATCGATGACTTGTTTGACCAACTTCAGGGTGCCAGCTAATTTTCCAAGATAGACCTCAGATTAGGCTATCAATGTGACATTCAAAAAATAGATTTTCACACTCGATATGGTCACTTTGAATTTCTATCCATATACTTTGGTCTCACAAATGCCCCAACAACCTTCATAGACTTGATGAACAAAGTGTTTAATCAGTACTTGGGCATATTCATCATAGTCTTCATTAATGACATTCTTATTTACTCCAATAGCAAAAATGATTAGGCAAACCATCTCAAAATAGTGTTACAGACTCTTAGAGTTCACTAGTTGTTTCCTAAATTCAGTAGGTGTGAATTTGGGCTAAAATTAGTATCTTTCCATGGAAATATTATTTATGGTGAGGGCATTAGAGTTAATCCTCAAAAGACCGAGGCGGTGTGAAACTGGCCTAGACCTATATCTCCATCAGATATCAGAAGTTTCTTGGGTTTGGTTGGATATTACCATCGGTTTGTTGAAGGGTTTTCATCTATTGTATCACCTATGTCTAGATTGACTCAGAAGAAAGTTAAGTTTTAGTGGTCAGATTCCTATGAGAAGAGTTTTTAGGAGTTGAAAACTCGACTCATCTCAGCCCCAGTTCTTACATTGCCAAATTGTTCAGATGGGTTTGTTGTGTACTGTGATTCACCCAGAGTAGGTCTATATTGTGTCCTTATGTAGAGAGAAAAGGTCATAGTCTATGACTCTAGGCAGCTTAAGCCCTATAAAAAGAATTATTTGACTCATGATCTTGAGCTAGCAGCTGTAGTGTTTGCCTTAAACATTTGGAGGAACTACTTGTATAGGGTGCATGTTGATGTGTTCATAGATTACAAAATCTTACAGTATGTCTTCTCTCAAAAATACTTGAATTTTCGTCATAGGAGGTGGTTAGAGTTATTGAAAAATTATGACATGAGTATTCTTTATCATCTGGGTAAGGCCAATGTAGTGGCAGATGCTCTCAGTAGATTGTCTATGGGTAGTGTTGCTCATATTGATGATGTTAAGAAGAAATTAGCTAGGAATTTCATCAGCTTGGCCTAGTTAGTATCTGCCTAGTCGATTTAGCAGAAGGTAGTGTTTGGGTGGAGAGTAGTTCAAATTTTTTTCTAGTTTCTGAAGTAAAGGAAAAGAAGGATAGAGATTACTATTATTTCTTCAGATTCATAATTTAGTATTTGTATCAGTTAATGAAACTTTATGGAATATCAGTTATTCTTTCACATTTATGATTGTATTATTCAGTGCTCATAGTAGGTACCAACTGATGGGTTAGCTTGTAGTCCCTCGAGACTGTAAGCACTATGTGACGCCTAGGGTGTACTCTTGGGATGTTACAAACTTGGTATCAAAGACTAAGATTTTAATGTGTACTAGGAAGTCTAAAAGTTGCATCAAGTAGAGTCTTGTGCATGGGTGTGTAGAGCGCCAAACTTATGGGTAGGAGGCTATAAGGCGTTTAGGAAAAGTTTCCCTACTTTTAGTATTCATGTCATGCCAGTGAGCATGAGCTCAAGTTCAACTCTTAGTCTAATCCATTTCTTCCTTTTATGTAGAAAACATGACTCCCAAAAAGAATAATAGAAGAGGAGCAGGAAACCAGCCATCACCTTCGCCCGTCCAGGAAGATCCTCTAGATAAGCATGTCTCTCACGCTAAATTCAGAGCTGCGTTTACCATCCTAGCAAACTCCGTAGTAGCTCAAAATGAACGGCCAGCTACTATTCAGTCCAACCTAGTGGCCAATACTACTGCAACCAGAATTCAGGACTTTACTCAAATGAATCCTCCTTTCTTTATGGGATCCAAGTCTGAAGAGGATCTACAGGAATTCTTAAATAGGGTTCAAAAGGTAACGAATGCATTGGGGTGACATCCTATAATAGTTTTGAGTTGGCTGCATGTCAGTTGCAGGATATTACCCATACATGGTTTAAACAGTGGAAGGTAGATAGGGGTGTCAATGCAGGGCTGTAGAATGTGAAGAGTTTGCTATGAATTTCTTAGATAGATTCTTACCATTGGAGTTGAGGGAGGCCAAAGTGTTAGAATTTATTAACTTGAGGCAGGGCAGTATGAGAGTGAAGGAGTATTCCCTTAGTTTACTCAGTTAGCTAGATATGCTCCTCATGTGGTAGTTGACAGTAGGTCCAAGCTGAGTAAGTTTGTGTCTTCCATATCTAATAGTGTATTCAAGAAGTGTAGGAACGCAATGCTGATTAAGAAGATGGACTTTTCTAGGATGATGGTCCATGCTCAACAAATTGAGAAGCAAAATATTAAGGAGAAGGAGAGAGAAAACAAGAAAGCTAGGATTAATAGTTTTAATTTTAGCCAACCAAGGTTAGAAGGTGGTAATCCTCCTCAGTTTCATCTAAGGTCTACAACCCCAGCACCCTCATCAGCTAATGCCCCAATAATCAAATTAAGAAATGATTATAGGGATAGAGCAGCATTCTCTAAGTCCTAAGAAAGTGTTAACAGTGCCCGTATAAACCCACTATGTCAGAAATGTGGCAGAAACTATCAGGAAGAGTATAGAGCGGGTAGTGATATGTGCTTTGGGTATGGCAAGCCAGGCCATCAAATTTGGGAGTGTCAGGTAGTTTCTCAGAAAGGTAGGGATTTGTGCCAACAGGGCCAGTCCCATCAGTCTTCAGTTTTATCAAATTGCCCAACTCAGTAGGGTGCCGCTTCCTATGCTACCACTGGTCAGCATCTGAATAGATTATATGCTCTTCAGTCCAGCTAAGATTAGGAAAATTCTCCTATCGTAGTTACTGGTACATTAAGGATTTTTCATTTATATGTTTATGCTTTACTAGACCCTAAAGCTTCTCTTTCTTTTGTAACTCTATATATAGACATCAATTTTGGAGTCAGTCCCAAAACTCTAGTAGATCCCTTTTAAGTGTCTACCCCAGTCGGTGTCTCTATTGTAGCCAGTCAGGAACACAGAAACTGTCCGGTCATAATATCTCATGAAGTTACCTTAGTTGATCTCGTGGAGTTATAGATGACGGATTTTGATGTCATTCTCGGCATGGATTGGCTCTACTCATTCTATTCCTTAGTTGATTGTAGAAACAGAATAGTTCATTTTTAGTTCCCGAATGAACCAGTCCTTGAATGGAGGGGTATTACCACAACGCTTAAGGGCTAGTTGATTTCATACTCTAAAGAGAGAAGGATAATATCTAAGGGGTGTATTTACCCTCTTGTTGGAGTCAAGGAATTTAGCTCAGAAAATTTAACAGTTTAGTTAGTTCCAGTAGTAAATGAATTCTCAGATGTGTTCCCTGAAGATCTTCCTGGATTTCCTCCTGAAAGGGAAATCTACTTTGGAATAGACATTCTTCTAGATACACAACCTATATCTATTCTGCCATACAAAATGGCTCCAACTGAACTCAAAGAATTAAAAGAACAGTTGAAGGATCTCCTAAATAAAGGATTATTCAGGCCCAATATCTCCCCGTGGGGTGCACTAGTTCTATTGGTGTGTAAGAAAGATAGTTTTCTTATAATATGCATAGAATACCGTCAGTTAAACAAAGTCACAATCAAGAATAAATATCCACTACCTAGAATAGATGACTTGTTTGACTAACTTCAGGGTGCCAACTACTTTTCCAAGATAGACATCAGATCAGGCTATCATCAGCTCAGGGTCAGTAAATGTGACATTCCAAAAACATCTTTCTGAACTCGATATGGTCACTTTGAATTTTTAATCATGTCCTTTGGTCTCATAAATTCCCTAGAAGATTTCTTGGACTTGTTGAACCGAGTGTTCAAGCAGTACTTGGACATGTTTGTCGTAGTCGTTATTGATGACATTTTTCTTTACTCCTATAGTGAAAATGATCATGTAGACCATCTCAAAATAGTATTACAGACTCTTAGAGCTCACCAATTATTTGCTAAATTCAGTAAGAGTGAATTCAGTATAAGATCAGTAGCTTTCCATGGCTATATTATTTCTAGTGATGGCATTAGAGTTGTTTCTAAAAAGACCTAGGTGGTGAGAAACTTGCCTAGACCCATCTCTCCATCAGACATTAGGAGTTTCTTGGGTTTGGATGGCTATTATCGTTGATTTGTTGAAGGGTTTTCATCTACTGCATCCCCCATGGCTAGATTGACTCAGAAGAAAGTTATGTTTCAGTGGTCAGATTCCTATGATAAGAGTTTTTAGGAGTTGAAGACTCAAATCACCTTAGTCCTAATTTTTACTTTGCTAGATAGTTTAGATAGGTTTGTTGTGTACTGTGATACATCTAGAGTAGGTTTGGGTTCTGTCCTTATGCAGAGAGGAAAGGTCATAGCCTATGCCTCTAGGCAGCTTAAGCTCCATGAGAAGAATTATCCAACTCAAGATCTTAATCTAGTAGCTATAGTGTTTACTATGAAGATTTGGAGGCATTACTTGTATGGGATGCGTGTTGATTTGTTCACATATCATAAAATATTGCAGTATGTGTACTCTCAGAAAGACTTGAATTTGCATTAGAGGAGGTGGTTAGAGTTGAAAGATTATAACATGAGTGTTATGTATCATCCTGTCAAGGCCAATGTAGTAGCAGATGCTCTCAGTAGATTTTGTATCGGTAGTGTTACTCATGTTGAGGATGGTAAGAATAAATTAGCTCAAGAAGTTCATCAGCTTTCTCGACTTGGTGTTTTCCTAGTCGATTAAGAAAAAGGTAGTGTATGGGTGAAGAGTAGTTCAGAATCTTCTCTAGTTTCTAATGTGAAGGAAAAACAGGATAAA
>NC_061114.1:16913026-17073687 GCF_002878395.1 Capsicum annuum | reverse complement strand
TATCATCTCTAATTGAGGTACCCAGTTTACCTCTCACTTTTGGAAAGCATTCCAAAAGGGTCTTGGTACCTAACTCCATCTTAGTACAGGCTTCCATCCTTAGACAGATAGTTAAGCAGAAAGGATCATTAAAACTCTTGAAGATATGCTGAGAGAATACGTAGTTGATTTTAAAGGTAGTTGGTATGACCACTTTCCTTTGATTAAATTTGCATATAATAATGATGGCTCTGTTTGAGGATATATATGGTAGAAGATGTAGATCTCTGATTGGTTGGTTTTAAGTAGGTGAGGCCATGGTAGTAGGGTCTGACTTGGTATTTGATGCCTCAGAGAAGGTTCAGTTGACTAGAGAAAAGCTTAAAGTAGCCCAGAGCAGACTGAAGTCGTATGCAGATGTGAGGAGAAAAGCTTAAAGTAGCCCAGAGCAGACTTATAGACTGCGTACTTGAAAATATCTCCCATAAAGGGGGTAAAGAGGTTCGGCAAGAAAGGGAAACTTAGTCCTCGCTATATCGGTCCTTTCAGAATTCTCAGTTGTTTAAAAAAGGTATCTTACGAGCTTGAGTTACCTTTTGATCTAGCTTCAGTAAACCCAGTGTTCCATGTCTTATTGTTGAAGAAGTGTATTAATGATCTAGTTGTAGTTTTTCCCCTAGAAAGCATAGATGTTCAGAATAGTCTTTCCTATGAGGAAGTTCCAGTCGAATTTCTTGATCATCAAGCTTGTAGACTAAGAAAAAAAGAAGTTCCACTAGTCAAAGATCTTTGGTAGAATCATTCCGTTGAGGGAGCCACTTGGGAAGTAGAAGCTGATATGCGGGCCAAGTACCCTCATCTTTTCTCCACGAATTCAAATTCGGTTTAAGGTACTAATCTTCATAAGATTTCTCTCTATCATGCTCAATTTCAGTTGCACATCATGTTCATGTCAATCGTGCAATTAGAAGTAAGTTCACTCATGCATTCCATGCATCAGATATGCATGTCCAGTGTGTAATCTCAGTCCATTAGTTTTCCTCAGCTTAACCAGTATCATTCAAGGACGAATGATCCCAAGGGGGAGATATTGTAATACCCCATATTTCCCTTACATGATTTATGTCCCAAAATATGACCATTCATAAATAAAATTTTTGAAATATCCATTATTTTTTAGTTTAGAGCCTGCCATTTCATAGGAAATCCAATTAGCTTTCTAACGATGTAAAATTCGCCCAAATCTGATAACCGGTAAAGAAGTAATGGAGATTATAAACTTCAATCATTAAACACCATTATTTTTGTCACTAGCTCAATACGGATCCAGTATAAATGACAATTGTCAATCTCTAGTATGGGACTGCGATATTGTCTCATCACGCCAAGGACTCAGTTCATATTTGGCAATTTTCAGAGAGCCTCCGCGATAATGGCGCACTACGAAACTGGCCAAAATGGCATTTCAAAGGCTTACCACGATAGCTCTGCATCGCTCCAAGCTTCCAAGTCCTAATCGTCAATTTTCAGAGAGGCTCCACGATCCTAGCGCATCGTGCCAGTGCCTCAAATCGGGATTTTCAGTTTTCCAATTCAGCATTGTTAATTTCCAAGGGGCTATTTGGTCATTTTCCTAAGACTAAACACAAAATTAAAGACTTATAGGGCATCACATGCCCATTATTCTCAAATTACTCATAAAAGGATCCATTCTCTTCAAGAACACAAAAACCCTAAATCTCAAATTCAACGGCAAACCTCAAGAGCTCACCATCAATCCTCTCAAATTCATTAACCCAGGTATGTTAAATGTTCATCCATGAGTTCTTTTCACCCATGGAATCTAAGTATCCGATTTAAATTACAAGATTGTGATCTTCTCAAGTTATTTTTATTTTAAATTATGATTTCACCCATGAATCTCCATTAACTATGATTTTACACCATGTATAGATGAAATTATTGTTGTTATTCAATTCTCCATGTTTTAATATTATCATTCATTGAATTAATCATGATTTAGTACTATTCATGTTGAATTCATGCTATTACTACAAGTTCCCTAACATTCCTATAATTTGACCAAACTATGAACTACAAGTGTTTGATAAAATGCCTACAAGAATACATGTTTGATAAAAGCTTTCATGCTATGTACTCTAAGCTTAAGTATCATGTTACTATTATTGGTTTTGGGTCCTGGGGGTATTGAATACCCGAAAACTAAAGCTGCTTATTTAGTTTTGTCTCAGTATCTTTAGAATAACTTCAGAATATATATTATGAGCATTACTAGATCAGTCTATTAAACTCAGAATAGTCATTAACTCATGTCATTCAGATAGGAGTAGGACTTAGCACCGAGCGAGTGGAGGGATAGAGGCTCTCCCATCAGATAGGCAGCGTCGCTAGTAGCAGTCCCTAAACTCTAGAACTACATAGCCAGTAGAGGATATAAGAAGTCACCCATCAGTGTAGGCTTGACTATCTCATAGGGGTCACCCATCAGTTCAGGATTGACACCTTTAGTCCCTCGAGATAGTACATAAGTATAGTGGATCCACATAGCCAGTGTTAGTACCCGTGGAATGGTATTGACACCCTTTTAACTAGGGTTATTGGTTGGCCCTAATTAACTCAGATTAGGGAATATATGTTAGATGATTGCTCCCACAGTCTCAGTCCAATAATCACATCAGTAGTTCAGTCTTAGTGTTATTTGAGTAAGGTTTACAGATATCATCTCTTTCAGTATTTCAGTTTATAGACTTCTATTTAGTTCATGTTATATGCTTGGTGATGCATCCTAGTTTCTACAGATTTCATGATCTCTATTTAGTAATCCATATGCATGTCAGCCTAACTCATTTAGCATACCAGTACATTCAAAGTACTGATCGCATACCTTTTTTTGTGCTATGATATATTATATCATAGGTTCTGACATCCAGTTCTTGGATCGCGCTTAGATTTCTAAGACTCTCAGAAGTAGCAGTGGAGAGTCCTCATATTTTGATGACAGATTATTTTATTTCATATTTTTTGTCTAGTAGTTAGTTGGAGTTAGTTGGGGCCTATCCCATCAATCCACAGTTATTCAGTTTAGAGGCTTTCAGACAATACTGTCAGTTATTCAGTATTCAGACTTCAGTTGACATGACAGTTAGTTATTTAGTTTAACATAGATTTTAGTATTTATTCAGACTCAGATAGTTATTTCTTCAGATTCATAATTCAGTATTTGTTTCAGTTATTAAAACCTTGTGGCATATCAATTATTTTTCTGCACTTATGATTATGTTATTCAGTGCTCACAGTAGGTACTAACTCATGGGTGTGCTTGTGGTCCCTCAGGACTGTAAGCACCGTATGACGCCCAGGGTGTACTGTTGGGGCATTACAAACTTGGTATCAAATCCTAAGGTTTTATAGTATCCTAGGAAGTATGAAAGCCATATTAAGTAGAGTCTTGTGCATGGGTGTGTAACACGCCACACTTATGGGAAGGAGGGTACAAGGCGTTTAGGAAAAGTTTCCCTTCTTTCAGTATTCATGTCATGCGAGTAAGCATGAGATTAAGTTAAAATCTCAGTCTAATCTGTTTCTTCCTTTTGTTTATAGAACATGCCTCCCAAAAAGAATAACAAAAGGGAAGCAGGAAACCAAAAATCACCTCCGCTCGACCCGATAGATCCTCTGGATGAGTATGTCTCTCATAAAGAATTCAAAAATACGTTCTCTAGTCTAGCAAACTCTATAGCACTTCAGAATGAACGACCAACTATTGTTCAGTCCAACCCAGTGGCCAATGCTGGTATAATCAGAATTTGGGACTTCACCCAAATGAATCCTCCTTTCTTCATAGAATCCAAGCCTAAAGAGGATCCACAGGAATTTTTATTTATGTTTTAAAAGGTAACGGATGTTATGAGGTGACATCCAGTGAGAGTGCTCAGTTGGCTGCATATTAGTTGCAGGATGTAGCCCATACTTAGTTTAAGACGTAGAAGGTAGATAGCGGTGTTGATATAGGGCCTGTAGAATGGGAAGAGTTTGCTACAACTTTCTTAGACAGATTCTTCCCATTAGAGTTGAGGGAGGCCAAAGTGTTAGAATTTATTAACTTGAGGTAGGGAAGCATGTGCGTGAAGAATTATTCCATTAAGTTTACTCAATTAGCTAGATATGCTCCTCATGTGGTAGCTGACAGTAGGTCTAAGAAGAGTAAGTTTGTGTCTTGCATATTTGATAGTATGGTCAAAGAGTGTAGAACTGCAATGCTGATTAAGGAGATAGACTTGTCTAGGCTGATTGTATATGCTAAACAAATTTAGAAGCAGAAGATTAAAAAGAGGGAGAGAGGAAATAAGAGAGCTAGGATGGGTAGTTTTAATTTCAGCCAGCCAAGGTCAGAAGGTGGTAATCATCCTCAGTTTCATCAAATGTCTACAACCCTAACACCTTCTTCAGCGAGTGCTCCATTACGCAAATTCAGAAATAATAACAGGGATAGAGCACCAGGCTCTTATTCCCAAGAAAGTGTTAATAGTATCTGTACGAATGCTCTATGTCGAAAAATATAGTAGAAACCATCAGGGAGAGTGTAGAGTGGGCAGTGACGTGTGCTTCAGGTGTGGAAAACTAGGCCATCAGATTCGAGAGTATGGGGTAGTTGCTAAAAAAGGTAGGGATTTACACCAACAGGGCCAGTCCCATCAGTTGTCAATTCTATCCGATCACCTAACTAAGTAGGGTGCCTCTTCCAATGCTACCAGTGGTCAGCATCCAAATAGATTTTATGCTCTCTAGTCCTTCCAAGATTAGGAAAATTCTCTTGACGTAGTTACTGGTACGTTAAAGATTTTTCTGTTACATGTTTATGCTTTATTAGACCCTGAAGTTTCTCTTTCTTATTTAACACAATATATATCTATAAATTTCAGAGTTTGTCCTGAAACTCTAGCATAGCCCTTTTCAGTGTCCACCCTAGTTGGTGTCTCTATTGTAGCTAGGTAGGTATAAAGAAACTGTTCGATCATAATATCTCATAAAGTTACCTTGTTTGATCTCATGGAGTTAGAGATGACAGATTTTGATGTCATTCTCGGCATGGATTGGCTCCACTCATGCTATGCCTCAGTTGATTGTAGAAATAGAATATTTCATTTTCAGTTCCCAAATGGACCAGTCCTTGAATAGAGGGGTAGTACCACAACACTTAAGGGTCAATTAATTTCATACCATAGAGTGAGAAAAATGATATCCAAGGGTTGTATTTACCATCTTATTCCAGTCAAGGACTCTATCTTAAAAACTTTAACTCTTGAGTCAGTTCCAGTAGTAAATGAATTCTCAGATATGTTCCTTGAAGATCTTCCTGGAGTTCCTCCCAAAAAGGAAATCGACTTTGGAATAGACCTTCTTCCAGATATTCAGCCTATGTCTATTCTGCCATACAGAATAGCTCCAACTGAATTCAAAGAATTGAAAAAACAGTTGAAGGATCTCCTAGAAAAGGGATTCATCAGGCCCGTCATCTCCCCATGGGGCACACCAATTCTATTTGTACGTAATAAAGACGGTTCTCTCACAATGTGAATAGACTACCATAAGTTGAACAATGTTACAGTCAATAATAAATATCTACTTCCTAGAATCGATGACTTATTTGACGAACTTCAGGGATCAAGTTTTTTTCCAAGATAGACCTTAGATCAGGCTATCATCAGCTTAAGGTCAAGGAATATAACATTCCAAAACTTGCTTTGCATACTTGGTATGGTCTCTTTGAATTTCTAGTTGCATCCTTGGGTCTCACGAATGCCCCAGCAACCTTTATAGACCTGATGAACCAAGTGTTCAAGTAGTACTTGGACATGTTCATCATAGTCTTTATTAATGACATTCTTGTTTACTATCATAGCAAAAATGAACAGGCATACCATCTCAAAATAGTATTACAGACTCTTAGAGTTCACCAAGTGTTTGTTAAATTCATAGGTGTGAATTTATGCTAAGATTAGTTACTTTCCATAGCCATATTATTTATGGTGATGGCAATAGAGTTAATCCTCAAAAGATCGAGGTGGTGAGAAACTAGCCTAGACCCATCTCTCCATTATATATCAGAAGTTTCTTGGGTTTGGCTGGCTATTACCGTCGGTTTGTTGAAGGAATTTCATCTATTGCATCACCCATGTATAGATTGAATCAGAAGAAAGTTAAGTGTCAGTGGTCAGATTCTTTTGAGAAGAGTTTTCAAGAGTTGAAGACTTGACTCGCCTCAGCCCCAATTCTTACCTTGCTAGATGCTTCAGATGGGTTTGTTGTGTATTGTGATACATCTAGAGTAGGTTTGGATTGTGTACTTAAGCAGTAAGGAAAGGTCATATCCTATGACTCTAGGAAGCTTAAGCCCCATAAGAAGAAGTATTCGACTCATGATCTTGAGCTAGCAACTGTAGTGTTTGCCTTAAGGATTTAAAGACATAACTTGTATGGGGTGCGTGTTGATGTGTTCACAGATCACAAAAGCTTTTCGTATGTATTCCCTAAAAAAACTTGAATTTCTATTTGAGGAGGTGGTTAGAATTATTCAAAGATTATGACATGAGTGTTCTTTATCATTCAGGCAAGGCCAATGTAGTGACAGATTCTCTCAGTAAATTATTAATCGGTAGTGTTTCTCATGTTGAGGATGGTAAGAAGAAATTAGCTCAGTAAGTTCATCAGCTTGCCTGACTTGCTATCCACCTAGTCAATCCAGTAGAAGGTAGTGTATGGGTGCATAGTAGTTCAGAATCTTCACAAGTTTCCGAAGTGAAGGAAAAAAAAGATAGAGATCCCACTCTTGTTAAGTTAAAAGAATCAGTCAGAAATTAGAAGGTGGAGGTTTTCATCCAATGGGGAGATGGTGTGCTACGTTGTCAGTGTCAACTATGTGTGCCTGGTGTAGATGATTTAAGGTAACAAATTCTTGCAGAAGCACACGATGCACACTACTCTATTCATATAGGGGATGCTAAGATGTACCGTGATTTTTGGAAAATTTATTAGTAGAGAGGGATTAAGAGGGATATTGAAGAGTTTGTAGCTAAGTACTCTACGTGCTAGCAGGTTAATATTGAGCACTAAAAGCCTAGTGGGTCTATGCAGGAGTTCAGCATTCCCACCTGGAAATAGGAAGAAGTGAACATGGACTTTATGACGGGTCTGCTTCATACTTGCCATTAGTTATCATAGATAGGATGACCAAATCATCTTATTTCTGCCATTTCATACCTCTTATTCAGCCGAGGACTATGCCAAACTCTATCTCAGACTTTATTTCAGCAACTGGGAATTTATTTTATAAGGGTATTTTGTTGTTTTCCCTTCACTTAACACGACTTATAACCCTCAAGGAACATATTATCTTCCATTCTCTTTAGTTAAAACATCTCAAAAAGCTCTCTCATACACTTTAAACCACAAGATTTGGGTTTCCCCTCAAGATTATCTCCTCAGGAACAAGAACATTCTTTTTCAAAGGGGTTAAACCCTAGTCAAGAAAAATCAAGGGCAAGCCTAAGGATTTCTTTAGGAACCTTCAGAAACATTAGATCTCTTTCAAGAACAAGCTTTAAGATATGTGTAGTGTTCATCTATGGATCCAATCCGTTTATAGAGCTCAAGAATCATGTTTTAAATATTATTTTGTAAACTTTTTATGGTGATATGAGTATGTACATGTTAACAATTGTTGTTTAAGTTTCAATGTGATGTCTAAAGGTGTTCTTATGGAATATATATGTTTGTTAATTGAAAACCATGAACTTTAGGCGGTTTAATATGGTGCAAGTATGAAACCCACCAATGCCTTAAAGAATGTAGGCAAGGTGTTTGATAAAAGGGTTAGGATGCTAGAAATTCATGTTTGTATGGTTCTATGATGTCTAAATGACAAGTTCATGTTAGCTATATACTTTAATATAAATTTCATGCTTTTCATGGGTTGCTATTGTGGTGGTATGAAGCATGCAAGATAATGGAGATATACAATATGTACACAAAATATTCCATGCATTCCCTATAATGTTTAAGATGTTGAATAACTATATGAAATATTATATCCCCTACTTATGATATTATGAATTGTGGAATCAAATCTTGTGATCAAGTCATGTCATGTGTGTCAGTTTCCTTCTATCGAGTCCTAGGGGTATTCATACCCAAAAAACATAGTTGTGTGCCTAGAGCCATGTTATGTTGTCACGATAATCTCTGTCAGGCTATAATCTATAGAACTCTGTCAGTCATGTGACTTAGGAAACCTCAGAAATCTCATGATCTCAGCTAACTCTCAGATAATAGTACTACTCCACCAGTCAATAAATTTTAGTAAGTTCCACTTACGTACAGTTAGTTAAATCATGTTTAGTATCTTCAGATGGGAGTAGGAGTTAGCACCGAGTGAACCCAAGGATGGGAACTCACCTGTATATGAGGGTGTAATTATTAGAAGTCATTCTTATGTACTAGAACTATGTAGCCAGCATAGGTTGAGACATCGTAGCCTGTTATATGAGGGTAGATGAGGAGGTTTAACCTGTTATATGAGGGTTCCCACCATTCTCACTAGAGTTACCTGTTATATGAGGGTTGCTCACATGTTATCCTTACCAGTGGTGCGGTATTAACACCCTTCCAGTCAGGGCAGAGATTGAACCCCATCTTAGCCATAATGGCACATATGGGGCATGTCGGTTAAACAACTACCTCCCACAGTTTCAGACTCAGTCTCAGTAAAAGAACTCAGATAGTTCTTCAGATATCGGTATATTAGGACTGTCAGATATAGTCAAATTCAGTTATAGTATGGAACTCAGATAGTTCCATCAGATTTAAGGCTGTCAGATACAGTCGCCCATGTTATCAGTACTACAATTTTAACCATGTCAATTATCAGTAAACCATGTATTAGCGTATAGATCTATCTATCATGTACTCATGATCTTAGTTACTATGTATGTATGTTTACATTGTCACGTTCATATCAGTCAATCAGTTAGCATGGTTCAAGCATGTAAACCCTTTTGCATTAGCCTGTCTCACTCGTATACTCAGTACTCCAATTGTACTAACGTATTTGCACTATGGTGCTTTCTTTCATATTACACCATAGGTTTAGAGACACGAGCTCCAGATCAGCAGTAACATCCAACCGCAGAGTTACAGTGAGTCCTCATCCATTTGAGGGCGATATTATTTTATTTTATTTATTATTTCAACTCAGTTTTGCTAGACGGAGTTAGTTGGAGACATGTTCCTTCAACTCCTTATTCAGAAAGTACTTATAGGTTTTCAGATTCAGTATTCATATTTAGTTCTAATTTAATTCAGTTTTCAGTTATTTTGGGTATCTTTCACCCATATGGATATTTTGTCTTGACAGATCTTCATTTAGTTGAACCTTATGGCAACATGTTTATGTTTTACACATTATTACATTATATATGCAGTTTGTAGGTACAAATATCTGTCATGAGTTAGCTTGTGGTCCCTTGGGGTCATAAGCACCGTGTAGCATTCTGATTCAGAAAATTAGGGCGTTACAAACTTAGTATCAGAGCCTAAGGTTCAATAGAGTCCTAGGAAGTCTGAAAGCCGCATCTAGTAGAGTCTTGTACATGGGTGTGTTGCATGCCACATTTATGTACAGGAGGCTATGAGATGTTTTAAGAACAGTTCCCTTTCTTCAGTATTCATGTCATGCTAGTAAGAATAATTTCAAGTCAGTCTCTCAGTCTAATCTGCTCTTCTCTTATTCCAAAAACATGCCTCCAAAGAGAAGAAATCAGCCAGCTCCTCAGCCCAAATATCCTTTGGGCGAACATGTTTCTCATGTGAAGTTTAGAGCTGCATTCACCACACATGCTTAGTCTGTGGCTGTATAAAATGAAAGGCCACCAGGTTTTTTGGCCGACCCTAGTGGCCAATTCAGTAGCAGCTAGGATTCGAGACTTCACCCAAATGAACCCTCCATTCTTCTTTAGGTCTAAGCTAGACGAGGATCCTCAGGAATTCATTAACTAAGTCAGAAGGTCATTGATATTATGAGAGTCACTTCTTTTCAGAGTGACGACTTAGCCGTATACCAATTGTAGGTTTTGCTCACACTTGGTACAAGCAGTGGTTAGCAGAAAGGTTAGAGGATGTAGGTCCTGTTGAGTGGGAAGAATTTGTCATGGCTTTCTTAGATAGATTCTTTCCCCAAGAGCTGAAAGAGGACAAAGTTCTTGAGTTCATTAATCTCAAGCAGGGAAATATGACAGTTAGATAGTATTCTCTTAGATTTACTCAGCTAGCCAGATATGCCTCTCATGTGGTTGCAGACAATAGGGCTAAGATAAGCAAGTTTGTGTCAGTGGTGAATGATAGTGTGGTAAATGAGTGTAGGTCTGCGATGCTGAATAGTGATATGACTTTAGCCAGGCTCATGACCCACACTCAACAGATAGAGAAGCAGAAGGCTAAGACTAGGGAGAGGCAGAACACAAGAGCAAGAGCAGGAAGTTCCAGTTTTGCTCAGCCTAAATCAAAGGGAGGAAATCATTCACAGTTTCATCCTAAGTCAACAGTTTCATCCCCTTTCTCCGATAGTGCCCCAGTGCCGAAGTTCATGGATGGCAACAGAGATAGAGCACCAGGCTCTAAATCTCAGAGCAGTATTAGCAGTGCTCGTACTTATCCTCAGTGTCAGACCTGCGGTAAGCACCATTAGGGTGTGTGTAGAGCGGTTCAAGGAATTTTTTTTGGTTATGGAAAGCTAGGCCATAAAGTTAGGGACTGTCCTAAGACAGGTCCTCAGGGTCAGCAGAATCGTTCCACAGCTCAGTCCAGTCGCCCGAACCAGCAGGGTGCCATTTCTAGTGCTACTAGTGGGCAACGCCTAAATAGAATCAATGCTCTTCAGACCCGACAGGATCAGGAAAATTCTCTTGATGTCATTACTGGTACGTTACAGATTTTCCATGTTCATGTTTATGCTTTGCTAGACCCAGGTGCATCCTTGTATTTTGTCACTTCATACATAGAAGGCGATTTCAGAATCAGTCCTAAAATTTTAGCAGAGCTCTTTTCAGTCTCTACCCCAATGGGTAAAACCATCATAGCTGGAAGGTATACAGGAACTGCCAGATTATGATATTTCAAAAATCCACATCAGCAAATTTAGTCGAGTTAGAGATGATTGATTTTGATGTCATTCTCGGCATGGATTGGCTTCATTCCTGCTATGCCATAGTCGACTGCAGAAACAAGATAGTTCAGTTTTAGTTCTCGAATGAGCCCGTCCTAGAGTGGAAAGGTAGCACTTCATCTTTTAGGGGTCAACTTATTTCTTACCTTCGGGCATGGAAAATAATTTCTAAAGGGTGTGTGTATCATCTCGTGCATGTTAAGGATTCCAGTTCCAAATCTCCCAGTCTCGAATCAGTCCCAGTGGTTAATGAGTATACAAATGTCTTTCCCGAATATCTTCCAGGCATTCCTCCCGAAAGGAAAATAGACTTTGGCATAGACCTTCTCCTAGATACTCAGCCTATTTCTATTCTGCCATATAGAATGGCACCAGCAATTCTCAAAGAACTAAAAGATCAGTTGAAGGATATCTTGGATAAGGGATTCATCAGGCCAAGTGTATCCCCATGGGGTGCGCCATTCTTATTCGTGCGCAAGAAGGACGGTTCTCTCAAAATGTGTATTGATTACTGTCATCTCAACAAAGTCACGGTCAAGAACAGGTATCTGCTGCCTAGGATGGATGACTTGTTTGACCAACTTCAGGGTGCCAGTTATTTCTCCAAGATAGACCTCAGATCAGGCTATCATCAGCTCAGAGTTAGAGAGTGTGACATTCTGAAGACAGTTTTTCGTACTCAGTATGGTCACTTTGAATTTCTAGTCATGTCCTTTGGTCTTACCAATGCCCCTACAACTTTCATGGACTGGATGAACTGGGTGTTCAAGCAGTACTTGGACATATTCATCATAGTGTTCATAGATGAATGTGGATCAGTACTTTAAGGATGTAATGAGTATATGGGGGTGAATGCATAATTTAACAATGTCTCAACATAATTGTAATTCGTAAAACAATGCATGCTAAATGTAAATTACTCACATAAGCTGGAATATCTGGAAAAAATTGTAAATCATAATCAAGAATAGTAAAACATGTTGCATAAATCTAGTGAGTCATAACATTTAGTTCTAAAAGCTGTACTAGTGTTCTGTCTGAAAATCATGTTGTCTAAGTATAGAAAGGACTCACTTTTATATCTGAAAGCTGAAGGTTGTAGCTAATGTCTTTCTGTAAATTAATATCTGAGTAAAGTTGTAAGCCTTTACACTTAGTTTCTAAAAGTTTTTCTAATAGGATTATCTTGTTAGGATTACTTTTTTCTGCAGGGAAATACCTTTTAACTCTGTTCTGAAAATCTTTTTTGATAAGGAATTCTTTTAGAAGCTATTCCATAAAACTTTTCTATTAGGGAGGTTCTTCTAACCGACATAAACCATGTGAGCTATCATGAAGTCTAACTTCTTATTCCCTTATGGGAAATCCTCACGCCAGGGAGAGGTATCACACTCTTACCAAGGAGTATCACCTAATCTAAGTGATCACATATGTATATGTCATCTATATAAAAATGGGAATAATTTGATAATCTGAACCTACGTTGGCTTATAGTTCTGAGGCATGAAAACATACCCAACTAGGTACTAAATAATACTCCCTCTAATTTGTATGCTCATTCTATTGGAAATCCACTTTAAAAATCTAGTATAATAATTTATTACGAAAGCCAACTGTATAATTGCTAAGTTAAACTGTGATCTGAAACTATAAAGTGGTTATCATATCTAAGATGAGAACAAAATATCAACTATTTATCAAAAATCTAAAAATAATCTAGTCATTGGGTGCTTATAACATAATAAGTCTTGAAATAGCAATACTCAATTAGGGCTTAATGACCCATGCATCAAATTCATGTCAAAACATCATAATGTTCATACTTGATCATGTAAATATTGATAATTCAATCCAAAATCTGGAATTTACTGCAATACGTATAAAAATAAGAAGATAGACATGCAATTAATCTTCTAAATCACTTGAAATATCATAATTTTGCAAATAACAATAATGGGTATGAACCTTTATTTGAAACTCAAGTATATTCATACAAGATCATGTAAATTTGTAATCAAAAACTAGTTTTGGGTACAAGGATGAAAGAATATCCTTGTTCATAAACCCCACATACCTTAATTGATGCAATTTCTAAGAAAGCTTGAGCTTGAATTCCTATTTGACCTTTTGAAGATGAACTCTTAAAGTTCTTGAATTGGGAATCATTAATCTTAAGCTATCTTGGGAGAATAATGGAAGAAATTAGATTTCTTGGAGTGTAACTTTTAAGCTTTAGGGTTTCCTTTGAGAGAGAATTGATGAAAAGTAATCATAAAGTGCTTAGAATGAGCTTAATCTTGTGCTATCCACGAATTGGTGGATTGGGAAAAGACCTAACTACCCTTTTAAAATAAATTTCAAAAAATTTGAGATCCTGATTTGGCATGCCACCATGACACGCCACTATCACGGTGGCTCACTGGAAAAGGGACGACTGTCATTTGGCCCATCAACGCGACGCGGTGAAATCATGTTAGGCCACTGGAAAAGGGACGAACCCCATTTTTGCCATCACCACGATGCGGGGCTATCACGGTATGCCACTGGAAATTGACGAACGGGACTTGGGACTTCAACGCAATACGGGCCAATTGCGGTGGTCCATTGGATTTTGACAATTGCAAATTTCTTATTCACCGTGATGCGGTGCTTGCCTAAATGGCATACTATTTTACTAAAAATTCCATAACTTCTCAATCGAGTATCGAATTTAGGCGAAATTGATATCGTTGGAAATCTAATTCAATTTTATTCACAATGGAGGGTCTAGAACTAGAAAATTCTATATGTATCAAAGGTTATTCATTTCCCAAGCTAACTCTTGACACTCTAGGAGCTAAATTGAGCTAGAAAAAAGTGTGGGGTATTAAATGTATCATCCACCAAATTGATCCCTAACCCCACAAAATCCAACTCCAAATCTACAAAATTCATTCCCAAATCCCCAAAACTCACTTTCAAACCCACAAATTCCGCTCCTAAAGTCATAAAATCCATCTCCAACTCCACAAAATTCATTTCCAAATACACAAATTCCCTCTTATATTCCACCAAACTACTCTCAAATTCCCCAAAATGTTCTCAATTCTCAAAATATTCTCCCCACCTACCACCCAACGTCCTCTCATCCTCAAAATAAAGCCACTCTTCCAAATCCTTTTTATGTCATTATATTGCCTGACATCTATTATTCCTTTTCCACTATTGAGGTAGACCATTATGAGGAGAATAAAAATGAGTGAAGGACTATTTTACGACCCAAAAATAAGGGTCATGATAGCACTTGTTACGGCGTACATTGACAAGTAGGTCTATCATCCAACTGATACTAAAAGAGAAAAAAACAGAAATATCCCAAGGTAAGGCTTCTAAAATGAAGCCAAACCATATAAGTAATCATAACAATGTAGAAAAACTTATCCAAAACACCAATCATGCCTAAAACCAGCTGTCAATAGTGTAAGAACTACTAATACAATCCAAGAGTCAAATACATCAAAAAAATAACTACAAAGGAATAATAACTATCTCCAAATACTAATAAAGACATAACTACTATAGAAAGATAGAGGTGAACTTCGGACGTATGAATGTCCAACCGCTACCTTGGAAGCTCCAATAATCGCACGAGTCAATCAATCTGATGCACAGTCAAGCTAGGACCTCCATAAAAAAGGTGCAGTAGGAATGAGTATGATCCACTTATACTAAGTAGGTATCATAGGATGACCAAGCAAAATAGTAAATAAAGCATACAAAATATACACTAAGGGCACATCACCTGCAATCAGAATATGTCCCACAACGGTAGCCCACACCGCTTGCACTAACGGTTCTAATATATCTCATATATATTACAATAACACATGAAGATATAGAACACAAGTATACATTATGTCACAAATAAATAGAACAAGAGAGAACATGTAGATACAAGATCATCAAATAAGGCAATACAACACAACATAAACACAAAAAAGTAAGTGCAATGTATATGACGATGATGATGATAATGCATGATGTCATCACACAACCTCCAGGATAGTCGCACAATCCCCGTATTCAACTACGAAGCTAAATCTTCCCATCGTAGGACCCATGGGGAGTTCATCAACCCGTATACAATTCACATATCTCAAATATCCTTTTCAGTAATTTCTCGAAGGTGTTACAATATCTTTTTAAAAAGTGTTGCCAATATTTCTCAAATGTTGCTATGGTGGTACCAATGTTTCATGAATGAGTATTATATGAATATCTAATGCTCAAAACCAATCACAATGAGTATTTCCACCACCAGCAACATGATATATTTCCACAACCAACCATAATGATACATTTCCACAATCACATGAGCCAATATTCACTCATTACTTTCATTTTATCCATGAATTTCCATATGTCTCATATGCTAATAAAGTATGAATATAATCATAATGCACCAATGGTACCATATTAAGAATTTTAACAACACAATACAATTATTCACATGTATTCAAGGCTATCAATATCACATAGGACACATATCACATAATAACTCAATTTCGACAATTACATCACATATAGGCCCCCACATAGGAACAAAACATAAATAGTCATTTATCATGATTAGTTTCATTGAATTAAAATGCCTTTTGTATCATTATTTACTACCTAGCCTAGTTTGAAAGAGTTAAGTCATAACCTACCTCAAACGCCGAAATCGGTCTGCTACACTTGAACCCGTGACCTTACCTTTCATGAACAATCCTGAACTCTACTAAAAACATCAAATATTAAATCTATGCATCAAGACAAAACCAACGACACCTATTTTGACTACTTTTGGTTTGGTGTCAAAATGGACCCCCAAAATAGGTTTTCAAAAAGAAGGGCAAAATCATAAATTTACTTTAAAAATACGTTTCCCATATTTTTAGGAACCTACATCTGAAAAATCAAGTTAAATCGAGTCAAAAACAGGGTTCAAATCAAAGAAAAACCATTTTGGAGCTTTATCGGGTAAAATCTTTGAAATCTCGGTTAAAATCAAGAATCAGAGTTGTTTTAAAGGTTAAATTGATGAAAAACTAGTAATTATAAGATAAAAATATTATTCAAGTGAAAAAGGTGAAATTGGAGTTTAAAATTAAGCCCTGTGATTTTTGGGGTTTTGAGAAATTAATCAAGAAATTACTAAGAAAATTATGAATTCTTACCTTTAATCCGTAATAAAATCAAGAAAAATGTGTTAATCTAGCTTCCCAAACTCTCACAAAATTTAATTTTAAGCTCCCATACTATTTTAGGGTTTAATTCCTAAGATCCAAGAAGAAAATGAGCAAAATGGACCAAAAAGGGTGATAATCTGCTATTTATTGCAAATTTTCTGCAATAGCAGTTTTTTTGTTGGTTGATATAACTTCGACCGGTTGCTCGAGATTCATTCAGAGTCCGATACATGAAAACAAACTATGCAACCGTACTAAATTCGATGTTTTGAATGCGATGACGATATCAGATTTTCAAAAAAATATCGTTTTCAAAAAGTTGACCCCCGAAATCCGAATTCACACTTTTTCAAATTGAGGGTCGAAATGAGATTCAAAAGCTGTAAAATCATAACAAATATAATAACACCCTAAAATTGATATTATGGATCTGCTGGCAAAGTCGGATTTTCTATTCGAGGTCGTTTCGATCAAATGTGGGTCCCACACCCATATTTGCAATTTTCCAGCCTTCCGACCAATAGGTAGACATCATAAAATTGATACCCCAGAGCTTTTGGCATAGTTCGTTCGGCCATCCGTCGCACGGATCAAAATATATCCACATAATTCAAAAATAAGGCTCTCAAAGCCATCAAAACTCACAATATTGCATAAATGATAACAAAATGCATCAAAAGTCATGTCAATCACTTCCACACCCCAAAAATATCATAATGCAACTACGGGGAGAAGTAAAATAGTCAAATAAAAAAAATCACAAATATCACATATTTTATCAAATTTTTAGGTTGTACAGACTGAGCATGAAAATAAGTTGCTAGCCATAAATGATGAGATCATGAGGATCAAGGAATCTCATGGGGCAGGTGATAATGATTCTTTGGGGTACGATGATCTATGTATTCACCTGGAGTAGATCTACCAGAAGAATATAGGGTCCCTGAATCTAAAACATTCAACGGTATCGAAAAATCTATGGCACATTTAAGAAGGTATTGCGATCAGATGGTTGGGGTAGGAAGAAATGAGGCTTTACTAATGCGCTTGTTAAATCGAAGATTGAGTGGCGAAGCTTTGGTTTCATTCACATCTAAGGATTTATGAAGAAGGTTCGGCTGGAAAACGTTGGCTAAGAGCTTTCTCGATAGGTTTACATTTAACATTGATATAGTCCCTGGCCGATATTCATTACACTGGATCAAATAGAAGAATGATGAGTGTTTTTGAAACTATGCCTTCTGTTGAAAAAAAAAAAAAGCTGTTACGGTACAACTTCCCATGTCAGAGGAGGAAATGGTATCAGTTTTCTCTCGCGCTTAGGAGAGAGAATTTTACACTAGGATGGTATCCGCGGTCAGGGCAACTTTTGCAGACTTGGTAAAAATTGAGGAATCGCTAGAAGAAGGCATTCGAACAAGAAAGATTTTTAAACAGTCCGAATAACCGTTAGTTAGTAGACTTTTTAGGTGCCTTAAAAACCTTCCTAAAATATTAATAGGAACCGCTTGCCTAAAATTTCAAAACTTAAGTGGTTTTTCTATTATGAATCATTTAAGTAATTTATAAAGGTTTTCTTAATTTTCCTAAATAAATTAAGTGGCGACTCTAAAAGTCATATTTTCGCAAAACAAAAGACATCCAAAACATATTTTGTTTAAAAACAAATAAATTAACTTAAAATAATTTTAAAAGTCATTACCAAAAGAGGAATATTACCTTGTCAACCTTGGATGTTCATTCTTTCGTTGCCTATTTTCTAGCTCAACAACTTCTCCCAATAGTAATTTCATTAAAATTAAAAATAATAAATTATATTATTAGTTTAAAATCATTAAGTAAGCAAATTATTAGAGATTTATTTTTTTGAGAAAAAAGTGACTACTTAAATTACTAAAAATAAATTAGTAATGAGATATAATGCTGAACAAGAAGATAAATGATGCAACCTTGGCATTCTACAACGTGGATAGCGAGCCTGCATTTATTTAGATAATAAATGAGTTATAAGTAATATTTCATGACAAAAGAGGATGTAAACGTGAATTTACAACTCAGGAAAAGAGATAATAATAATAATAATAATAATAATAATAATAATAATAATAATAATAAATTTTTTCACCACATACACTTCATTTTTTACATTTTGAATTTTTCAGCATTGGTGGAAAAAAAATTCATATTGGGGTTCACATTATTTTCTTATAATAAAAACAGACTATATTCATAATAGATTAAATTACAAGTAAAAAATAAATAAAATAAACACATACTAAAAGAAAAGAATAGAAAGACCAGGCCGAAGAAACATACCTCCAAAGGTACATATGATCTTGAGGTAAATTAATTATTATTATCTTCAATAAACGGTTATCTAATTAAAAGTATCTAATCACATCGTACATAGACATATTTGAATAAAAAGTAAAATATCTCTTATTAATAATAAATTAAAGTATAAAGGTACCACATAGTATGGTTGGATATAAAAATACATTTGTTCCTAATTTTTCCATCAAAATTTTTATTTGATGATGTTCATACGATTGACAACATCTAAAAGATTTAAATAGATTAATATGTGTGTGTGTGCGTACGCGTATGCGTGCATCGTCTGTGTGTGTATGTGTGTGTGTATGTGTATGAATAGGCCATAAATAAAATGTACGAACACAAACTTGATAACACTCGCTTAAAAAAAATATTCATGTCACAAAGAAGCAAACCTAGTCAGTATAGAACTTTACTGTGACATAGTTGTGAAGGTTTTTGTCTTACAAATGACTACTACACTAAGCAGTCTTATGTTTCTTATTTATAATATTCAATATTTCATTTTACTTTATCTATAGATTTATTTCTCGAGATTTTATAACCTTGGTAAATTAAAGATAAATTAGATATGAAGTGAAATTAAATGTTCAGACTGTTAAATTGGTCAGAAAAATTAATTTATAATAATGATATTGCATCTACATAATAAATATTTTCTTACCTTATTTTAACTAGTGTCATAGAAGGTGTTTCTACAATTAGACTCTGCCACAATCCAAATCCCGGATCGTGCAGACACCTACCTTACTCTACCTTATATTCGAGAACCCTTACCAAACCGGTCATTCAATTAGAGTGAAAGGCATTATTATACCTTAAGCATAAATAATTCATCAATAAATAACCTTATGTTAAAATCGAAACTTTATTATAAAAATATATTGTGGAATTCTGCTAAATAATTTTTTAGAACCTAATCTAAATCGGTAAAGGTGTACTAAATCAATGGAGGAATGACCCCAAGACACATCATCCATGTATGAGTAGGAATGAAAATTTATTTTTTTATGAAAAAAGTGGCTACTTAAATTACTAAAAATCAATTAGGAATGAGATATACTGTTGAACTAGAAGATGAATGATGCAACATAGACATCTACCACGTGGATAGGGAGCCTGCATTTATTTAGATAACAAATGAGTTATAATTAATATTTCGTGATAAGAGAAAATTTAAACTATGTCTACGGTGTGGCTCAGGAAAACCTTAAAAATAATAATAATGATAATAATAATAATTTTCCATCACATACCCTTCTTTTTTTAGATTTTGAATTTTCCAGCATTGGAGGAACAAAATTCATATGGGGCTTCACATTATTTTCCTATAACAAAAACAAACGATATTCATAATAGACTGAAATTCAAGTAACAAATAAATAAAATAAACACATACTAAAAGAAAAGACTAGAAAAAGCAGGCCAAACAAATTTACATCCAAAGATATATATATGAGCCTAAGGTAAATTCATGATTACGATCTTTAATACGTGCATATCTAATTAAAAATATCTAATCAGCTTATACATAGACATATTTGAGAAAAAGGTAAAATATCTTTTATTAATAATAATTAAACTATAAAGGTACCACATATGTATGATTGAATATAAAAATAGATTTATTTCTAATTTTTCGAGCAAAATTTTCATTTGATGATGTTCATACGATTGACAACATCCAAAAGATATAAATAGATCTTATGTGTATGTGTGTGTGAGTGTGTGCGTATGGGAGTGCGTGCGTGCGTCGTGTGTGTGTGTGTGAATAGGCCATAAAATAAAATGTATGAACATAAACTTGATAACATTCGTTTAAGTAAATATTCCTTTCATAAATAAGCAAACCTACTTAGTATAGAACTTTATCATGACATAGTTGTGAAGGTTCTTGTCATACAAATGACTACAACACTAAGCAGTCTTATGTTTCTTATTTATAATATTCAATATTTAATTTCACTTTATCTGTAGATTTATTTCTCGAGATTTTATTACCATAATAAATTGAAGATAAATTAGATATGAAGCAAAATTAAAATGTTCAAACTTTTAAATTGGTCAAAAAATTTAATTTATAATAATGATATTGTGTCTACATAATAAATATTTTTTTTACCTTATTTTAAGTATAAATAACATAAATATCAACCATTTTAGAAGTAATTTTACTCTCTCCCACTTTTTTAATTTCTTTACTCTCTCTCCCGATTAATATACATAAGATAGCAGACATATACATAGCAATCTGTGCATGTGTTAATTTGTTACTGAAGTTAAAAATGGAAATAAGTGATTCACTTCCTTTATTGATGTAATTAACGCAACAAATTTATAAAGTGGATTACTGCATCCCTTGAATTATGTAACAACTATGGTAATTCAAATTTTGAATTAAACAAATACATTAAAAATAAATCAGACGAAAAAACAAAAATAAATCAAGCACGTATTTGTCGATTGTTTGAAGAAAAAAAATTAATCGAAATTCAAGAAGATGAATATTGCTATTTTTTTGAGGTACTCTGGTCAAGGAAGAATTGTAATAGAAAGAGGTATTATTTTTTTGCTATTCTTTTAGGTATTATTGTCGCAGGATCGATAACTTTTATTTAGGTTGGTTTCGTTAATTTTTTCAAAAAAAAAAGAGGTATTGTTTTTTCAGGCAAAAAGAGGTATTATTTTTAGTTCTGTTATGAAATTTATTTACTTAAATTTGCATGAATATTTGTATGACTTTAAGTTTCATTTTACAGAGATTGTTTTCATGTTGAGCACATGAAATTGTCTATTCTTTTCGAATTGGATTAATTGATGTCCTAAATTTGTAAATTGCAGGGAAATAAGTTCATGATATATACATAGCAATGTCGTCTATTATTCACATATACATTCACTGTGTTTTGTATATATGTAGAATAACATTTTGATATTGTGTTATTTGTATTCATAAATTGATTAACAGGAAGAAACATATATACTTTATTGAGTTGTAATATATATATTTTATATCTTATGTTGTATACGAATTTTTTTCTCTGTATAATCGATTTGTAACACCCAAAATGAAAAAAATTATAAATTGTTATTACTACTAATCATATTTTTATTGTTTATTTCAGCTATGTCCTCCGATGGTACAATGAGGATTATAAATGAGCGTTGGAAGCATCTAGTTACAAAAAAAAACTGAATTTCTTTTTATTCAGGTCAAGGCTTCCTCAACCTATATCTACTCAGTTTATGATTCTGGAAAAAGATACATCTTCGATCTCGAAAGTGGATTGTGCAACTGTGGGAGGTTTCAAAAAGATGAGATTCCTTGTCCTTACGCTATTGCCGTCTTGAAGTCAAAACATGTGAAAGAATTTAGACCATACTGTTGCGTTAATAAGTGTATTCAATGTATAACCAAAGTATAGTACCGTCTAAATAATTTACTGTTGAAACTGGTGTTAATATGTATTTATATACATATTTGTTATGCATTTGTCAAACTACAAAATGTTGATATGAAAATACATGTTCATTATCGAAAGTTAACATACAATTGAGCTCACAAAACAAATGCATGTAAAACTTGTGTATATTATAATATTTAGTTATGTATATATGATTTGTGGTTGCTAATGTGTATTCTATATGAATTTGTCATTCATTCACGTATGTTACCATGTGACCATTAGTGTTGACACCTAATTTTTGCCCCCCATGACTAAATTTAATCCTGAGTTTCTTCAATTTTTAATAAAATTGAAATATTTATTTCATCCCAATAAAAATTTTCAAAATATTTTTTGTATGTAATTTTGTCAATTTAAGTAGCGATTATATATTATTGTGTTCAGTTATACGAGATTATATAATTTGATTACTTAAATATTTATTCTATGAAATATTGAATTTTAATTAAGGATTATTGTGAAAATAAGTATAATGATTAAAATCTTGATTTTAATATAGTTTATTATCAAAAAGATGGAAATCTTTTATAGAAAATCCCCAAGCAAGTTGGGAGCCACTCCAGAGAATATGATGCTCAAGAACGGTATTTTCGGGTAGCCCCAAAGATGGGTTAATACCTAGTTATCAAAGACCTTTTGAATTATCTATGTCATTCCTTGAAACCATGAAGGAAAAACAAAGGCACCTTATCCTCTTTATAAATATTGTACTTAGAATTTTTATAAAAAATAGTCGCTAGCAAAAGCAACGTTGTGTCAACTGACTGTCTACCTTGAGTACAGGTACAGATATAAAGCAAAAACGCTGACAAACGGACTCAGGAGAAACCATCTTCATTGCCGAGAGGGCCTTTCCATATTATTTCATCTCCAAGAGGGCCATTGAATTTAATATTTATTGAGATGCGAGATAGCATACACTGACGTCGAGGATATCATTAGCATTTAATATCTATTGACACACGGGATATCATATACTGGTATCGAGGATATCATCTACACTAAATATCTGACGCATGAGATATCATATGCTGGCGTCGAGGTTATTATCTACATTAAATATCTGATGACGCACGAGATATCATATGTTGGCTTCGAGGATATAATCTACATTAAATATTTGATGACGCGTAAGATATCATACGCTAGCATCGATGGTATCATCAGCATTTAATATCTGTTGACACACGAGATAGCATACGTTGATGTCGAGGATATCATCAGCATTTAATATCTGTTGACACGCGGGATAACATATGCTAGCATCGAGAATATTATCAACATTTAATATCTGTTAAAACATGAGAGAGCATACGTTGGTATCGAGGGTATCATCATAATTCAATATCTGTTGACACGTGAGAGAGCATATGCTGGCATCGAGGATATTATCAATATTTAATATTTGTCGACATACGAGATAGCATACACTGGCATCGAGGATATCATTAGAATTTAATAGCTGTTGACACGCAAGATAGCATACACTGGCATCAAGGATATCATCAACATCTAATATCTGATGACACATGAGATAGCATACGCTAGTGTCGAGGATATCATCCACGTTAAATATCTGATAACACACGAGATAACATACGTTGACATTGAGGATATCATCATCATTTAATATCTGTTGACCCATGAGACAGCATACGCTACTGTCGAGGATATTATCAGCATTCAATATCTGTTGAAATATGAGATAGAATACACTAGCGTCGAGGATATCATCAACATTAAATATCTATTGACACGCGACATAGCATATTCTGGCATTGAGGATATCATTAGCATTCAATATCTGTTGACACACGAGATAGCATATGCTGGCATCGATGATATCATCAAAATTTAATAGTTATTGACATGCAAGTTAACATACGCAGGCATCGGAGATATCATCAATATTTAATATCTGTTGACACGAGAGATAACATACGCTAGCGTCGAGGATATCATCAACATCTAATATCTATTGACACGCAAGATAGCATACACTAGCATCGAGGATATATCATTATTTTATGAATCAACATCTTAATGCATCAAAAGCACATGATTTGAAAGGACTCCTTTAAGTCGCTATCTGAAGACGGGTGATATATGAGATTTCCTAGAAATTGACAATTTGAGGATCATCAATAAGGCATATTATATGAAATAGGATAGTGTGCAATATTACCTATGAGTAGATAGCCCATAGGTCATCTATAAGTCGCAATAACATCCTAACCAGATAGTGTACAAGGTTTCCTAAATATTGATAGTCCGAAGGTTATCCATAAATCGCAACTAAATCCTTATTGGAGAATATGTGAGAATATCAAATTGATAATTCCAAGAGTTGTATATATGCCGCATCATATCCAAGATCGATTATGTGCAGGATTACCCAAAGACTAGCAATTTGATAAATCATATTGTATCCAAGGTTGGATGATGTGCAAGAAAACCTGAGAGCTAGTGATTGGAGGGATATCTGTAAGTCATCTCTTATCCAAAGGTTTGATAATATACGGGATCACCTAAAAGCTAGTGATTCAAGGGATATCTATAAGTCTCCTCATATCCTACATCCAATAATGCGCGAGATTATCTAAAGATTGACAATGAAAGGGAAATCTATAAGTCATATCAATACAAAAGATGCGCAAGACTTACCCGAGATCATATGCAAAGAATTATTGGAGTAACCGGAGAGGTTATCATATAACAAGCATTATATGTGACCAAATATTTGCCACATCAGCATAAGATTACACGGTTATAAGGACCGTTCTGCATAAAGTATCATCGGTGTCCAAAAGGGCCACCCCAATGTGAAGACATATTCACTCAACAAATAAGCAAATTATACAACAACCAGTAGTGTTGTTGTGTCTGTTGTTGCAAGTTATTTTCTTCCAAATTGCTACATGAAAGAATAACTTTGTTTTTTCATACGACAACTTATGTGGAAATATGGTAAAGACTATATACCTCTTTCGTGAATTATGTTTAGCACTAACACTCTTTGTTTGAAATATTATCGAGAGCATTCGAGAGGATAAAAATATTAAATCAAAACCATAGGTGCGGATGACTCAAGATAGGATGCAAGAAAATGTGGAACTCTTTCTTAACAACAAAATGGGACATAGTCTAATGAGGAAAGTCAAACTCTTTGAACGCAAGCTAAAGGATAATTGCCACCACCAATAAACCACACCTCTATTAGAAGGCGTGTGGGTACTTTAGGATATTTTGGTTTTAGCTTCACCCCTGGGATATTTCTAAACTTATGCCGAGGGTAACCTTCTCTTTCTTTCAAATTCGAATGATAGGCCACCTAGAGTTTTTGGAAATTATGTTTAGGTAAATTCTTGCCTATGGATGTGAAGGGTCCCAAATTCATGATTAAGAGGTTAAAAGCCTCTTTTCCATAACTCGATGAACTTGTCACTCATCCTAAGCCAAAAATAGTCTGAAATAAAAAACTATCTTTTCTACCGATTGAGTTGAACTACAAGAATTCTGATTCCCTGAGTCTCGATGATATGTAGGCTGGGCTCTTTGTTGAAAATTCGACTGTATTCCTACATCCCCCCAAATCTCTCTATTTTCTAGATTTTTAGTTTTGTCATAAACTCCAAAAACTGAGATAGCTAGTGCATTTTTTTAAAATCGTGCTTTCAATCAAGCTTTGTGAACTACAAGTGGCCTGAATTCTCATGTAATCTAAGATATGTAGGAAGCCTGACACTAAGGTCTAGCCATAACTATATAAAACTCGTGCGAAATCCAACCTCTTTCAGATTTGAATGTGTGGTCGGACAAAAATTAGGAACGTCAACCTTTCTTTACCTAGGGTTACTTGCATCCACCCTACCCAAAGGGAGGGGCAGTTGTTGACACCTAATTTTTTCCCCATGACTAAATTTAATCCTGAATTTCTTTAGTTTTTAATAAAATTGAAATATTTATTTCATCCGAATAAAATTTTTTCAAAATATTTTTTGTACGTAATTTTGTCATTTTAAGTAGCAATTATATATTACCGTGTCTAGCTATATGAGATTATGTAATTTGTTTACTTAAATATTTATTCTATGACATATTGGATTTTAATTATTTTAAAAATAAATATAATGATTAAAATCTTGATTCTAATATAATTTATTATCAAAATAATCCTTAATTAAAATCCAATATTCCATAGGACGTTGTGGCATTGATAATTTAATTATTTTCATGTTCATGATCTAAAAATGAGCTAGCAGTAGTTGTACATATTATTATATTTACTTTATTCTTTGATGAAGTTTCAATATTTGCTTAAAGATGTACTTATTCTTTGATTAAACTCATTGTTGGTGGATATGTTTGTTTTTACCATGTAAGCTATTTTCTTTATGTTGAAAAGAATAGTTAATACGGATTATTTCACTTTTTCACCTTATTCTTTGATTATTTTTTATAAAGTTTAGATCTTTTCTTGAAAAACATACTCATGTCGTATTTAAACTCATTGTTGGTGGATATTTTATTTTTTAGCATGTAAAGTTATTTTCTTTATGTTGAAAAGAATAGTTAATATTGATTGTTTTCCCTTTTGACCTTATTCTTTGATTATTTTGGATAAACTTTAGATCTTTGTTTGAAAAACATACCCATGTCTTGTTTAAACTCATTGTTGGTAGATATGTTTGTTTTTAGCATGTAAAGTTATTTTCTTTATGTTGAAAAGAATAGTTAATATTGATTGTTTTTCCTATTGCCTTTATTATTTGATTGTTATGTATAAAGTTTCGATCTTTACTCAAAAGATAAACTCATGCCTTGTTTAAATTCATTGTTGGTGGATATGTTTGTTTTAGCATATAAAGTTATTTATTTTATGTTGGAAAAATAGTTATTATTGTTTGTTTTGCCTTAATAAAAATAGTAATTAGTTAAGTCAAGAATTTGCCGTTTGCTTGCTAATTATTTTAATGGATTTCAAAATCCTCATATAAGAGATGAAGTGCTAGCTTTATTTTCCATCCAAGATGTTTATTCCTCTTTTGTTCTCATGTTGTCTTATCAAAATGATGAGAAAGTTCAGACTTTTGTGGCTAAATAGAATTATTTGAATTTTTTTGACTCATGCATAGTATGATTGTTGAGCAATAGTTCACCTTTAGAGATGCTAAACTTTTATTCTTATTTTCTTACTCCGGATTATTATATGTGCTCTTGTGTTTATAATGACTTGATTCCTGTCTCTCTTTTATTCATAATATCAAAAGAGAATCAACGATGTCTTAGAAATATAAACCATAGGTCGTTACACGTTTTTCCATAAAATATTGATTGTAATTTAGATGTATGAATTTTCGTTAATGTCGCTTTAATTGAAATTTAAAGATACTCTTTCTTGAAAAGTAAACCTTTATTTTCTTTTGTTATATGAATTAGTGTCTATATTTGTTAATTTTTAGAAGTCATAAGTATTTTTTTTGTTGCCTCGTCCCTTTACTTTCGCAAGCTTACGTTGTTTGTTTCTCGCATTAATTCATCGAATATAACCTTCTTCTTTTTACCTTTATTCATTATTAATATGAACATAAATCATGAGGCATGTAAGTGGGTCTCTTGGCTTTGCATTTTATCTGTTGACTCTCATTCTTATTATACGTGTGCAAGTGAGCTTATCATTGTCATTAAAAAATTGGTTCTTGATATTTTCTTTTTCTTGGAAATATGCCACTTTTATGGCTTGAGCGTATATTAATATCTTTATCGTTTCCTTGTATGCAAAAAATATCTTGAGTCCAAATGGACTCCTCTCCTCTTGCATTCCGTGATGGGCCAATAAGGCCCACCTCTTCTTGTCAAGTTCAAAGTTTAAACCCAAGGTCGCCTATATGGTGTGCAGGTGCTAGAAAATAAACGAAGAAGGAAAATGGGTCAAAACCCATTGATGAGGTCACTAAGAGACTTTAAAAATCTCAATTTTTATAATTGTCTTCTTTTTATTTATTCATTTACTTATTCATTTATTTAGGGCCGCAAAGCCAAAGTTGTAAACTAAGACAGGTGAAGCGCATTTTGGGCCAAAAATTCTCGAAAGTATAGATTAGGACAGGTGAAAAAATGAGCCAAAAGCCCAATTAGATTAGGACAGGGTGATGGATTTGGGCTTAAGAGCCCAAATCATTTATTTCTTCTCTTGTCTTTTCCCTTTTATGTGCTTATTTTCTTAGACTTGGTTAAATCTCCTACTGTCTTCAAA
This sequence comes from Capsicum annuum, assembly GCF_002878395.1. NCBI lineage: Eukaryota > Viridiplantae > Streptophyta > Magnoliopsida > Solanales > Solanaceae > Capsicum > Capsicum annuum. The sequence continues at coordinate 17,045,202 of NC_061114.1, read as the reverse complement.
ACTTAATTTTTATACAAATCTTTTCCTAAAATTACTTTCTTTTCAAAAACCAACTTCTCTTTTTCAGAGTTAGTTAAAGATAGTTTTCAAACAGTTCAGATAACCGCAAGTTAGCAGACGTTTTAGGTGCATTAAAATCTTCCAAAAACATTAATAGGAATCGCTTACTCAGAATCTTTAAATTTAAAAGATTTTTGTATTTTGTATCATTTAAAGTATCGTATAAAGGTTTTCTTAATTCCTTTTTAAATAAATTAAGTGGCGACTCTTAAAAGTTAAAATTTCTGCAAAACAGAAATGACAATTCATCTAGGGATTTTAACTAGGTACGGACCAAATGTTTGATTTCATCTTTTGATTAACTATTTAATCGCTTACATGTTTATAGTTTTCAATTTTGCGGAATTTAATTATTGCATCTCATAGCATAATCCCGCATTGATTATTAAATTATTTTTGGGTTTCATGGATGTCCCAACCCTTGTTGTTCAACTCTAAATAAAGTGTTGGAAATACGATGGTTTATTAGCATATGAGGCGACTGATGGCTGCTCATATTTCCAAACCTAAGTCGTTTGCTTGGGAACCTAGTTCAAACCTACTCTAGACATCTCGGATAGAGCAAAACCAAAATCCTTTTAGGCATAAGCCTAGGGTGACCCAATACCCGAAGGGGGTATTGGGCCCATTAGAAAACATGCTTTGCATCTATTGACCCCAAGACAATTACAGATAAATTATATTTATGTGTTGAAGTAATATATATTTATTTAATCAAATAAATTATCCTTTGGAGGTTGGGAGAAGGCTTTCTTTGCTTACTTTCATGTAAGGATACCTCAATCACACACCAATTGAAGAAGGAATTGAAGCATGCTAAGAAAGAAATTAATCAATTTGGATAGTTTCATCTAGAGCACAGTTATACGAAAATCACTTGATCATCAAAGAATATTACCAATTTCAAGAAATGGAAAAATCTAAGAGGGCGAAGGCCGTTTGAAGAGCAATTAGGAACTAGTATTTCCAAACCCTTGCGTGGGACATTGTTCTTTTTCTCATGTTATTTTCCCTTTCTCTAAAGATTGTATCCCTTTTGTGCAACTTTTGTAGGCATTTATGCCATTTATGTACACCTATGAATGTTTTTGGGAGGATAATGGATTGGTTTTACAAATTATATATGTCCTTCAAATACGTTAGGCCAACCATTTGATACAAGAATTACAAGGACAACACGAAACACACTTCAAAATCAGTCCACAAGATCAAAGATACGAGGACCTTTTTGAAGACCACACTCGGATTCAACAAACAACAACAAGAACACAGTGTATGGATGTGTTTATCACATAAAAACAGCTAAAAACAAACTATATTAACAATAACAAGATGAAGAACAACAACAATGGAACAAGAACAATAAGCAGCGGATTTGAAATACAAGAACACAAACAAAGGATTACAACATAAACAAAATGGATAGATGGTTAGACCTTGGTTGGTATAATATTAAGAATCAAATAATATGGTAATCTTGGATCCTTAACACTACACAAAACGGTTAACCTAACTCCTACGTTGACACAAAAGGAACTTTACCTCCTCTAAACACCAACGTCTCAAGCCAACATTGCAACACAAGTAATATCTACACTTTTTGCCCTCATTTCTGTGTGGTGGCTATTCAAAGCCCTACAACTAAAGGTGTTTCATGTTTCAAGTCTTACATAAATGAACAACTAATGAGAAAAAGACCTAAAATTTTCTATTTATATGCTATTACAAGACAAGGCAAAATGACAACAATGCCATTAAAGGGTGGGGTGGCCATGGAGTGCATTTGGACCCAATGAAGTGACCAAAATACCCTTAATGAAGATGACCAAATCATGACCCATTAAGTGTTGTCCAAAACTGTGAGCTCTTAAGTTTTCGATGCTCTAAGAAATCTTTCACACACGACCTTGCTTGTGTCCAAAACGTGTCTTCCTTGAATATTCTTGTGCCCTAGGAGTGACCAAGTCTTGAGCCTTTAAATGATGACCTCCAATCATGTCTTCAAAAATTAAGGTAGCCATTTGACTTGTATCATCCTTTCCTTCTTGAAAAGGATTTGACCTCGAATCCAAACCTTGTAAGAACAAAGAGAAGACAAACAAGCACCACATCCTCATGACATGAGGGTTAGAGTTAGTACAGTAAACAAGGTACATACTTGAGATATAACCTCACGTCCTTCGTTATAATCATGAGGGACTTAGAAAAAAAAATTACAAAGGAGTTAGCGAAAGGAATCGCCATTAAGGGGTGGTGTCCTAATTGAAAATAAAGTCCACTAAACACATATAACAATATCACTTAACAAGTGGACCGCCAACAAATATCCATCCTTAAGACCCTAAGAAGTTACCGGGATCGTATGGGAGATGTAACCAAGGGCTTAGGTCTCGGCCACTCTCACTTTTCCCTAAAGTGTCATCCTTTAAATTAAGCAAGCCCTCTTTATCACTATTGAAAATATTATGAATTAAAAAAGGGTTGATAAAGGTGTTCCATAAGTCAACTTCAAATAAAGGGTTCCCATGCATGCACTTACTACTAGTTTCAAAATTTCCACTAGGAATATGCCCAATATAAGAAACACATAAAGACGAAGTAGATGGAATTTCTAAGCATATATCACCTTCTCTTTCACAAAAGTTGTCCTCATATACGTACAAACCATCACGGGAAGCCAAAGGACCATAATCAAAATAATCTTCACAAAGACAATCACAACTCGGGTTTTCTAAATATTAAAGCAAATCAAGATCATCTATGCTTGCTTGATCATTTTGATCACCCTCAATAGTTGTTAGCAATTCACATACCAATTAGACTCACCTTGTCTTTTCACATGGGTCAACTAGTGTATAAATACTCTTGTCACTTGGTAATGGGACCTTAGTCAAGTTGTAAATGCTAGCACCAGATGGACACAAATCATTCTCAGGAAGAGAATCAATTTTGTCATCTAAAGGATCAACTAGTGCTTCAGTACCTACAACAAGAGTTTGGCTGTCATGTGACCTAACAATATCAAGAGTATCACAACAGGAAGAGTCATGCACTCCTACACTAGGTAAAACCGCAACTACATTTATATGAGTGTAGGGGATAACCTTTTTACATTGTGGCTCACATGAGCTACGGTCTTCATCTTGACGTGTGCTCGAGTAGCCCACTTGCTCCCTTGGAACTCCCATATGATCCAACCTTTCATTTATCACTTCCTATTGACGGGTAATGGCTTCAAGTTTAGCCAAAAATAGCACTTTCAGCTGCGGGTTCCATCGTAATTGCATCAAAAGAAAAAAAGAACAAGTCTACAAAATAAAACACAAGTTAGTTCTAAAAAACCTCACCACACTCTCACACACTTGATCATTTCAAACTTAAATTCACAAGTGTTGCAAGTCGGCTTGTAGTTCATGATGAGTCGAGGGGTGAGTCTACTCCTTAGTCGGAATGGACTATTTGTTTGAAGACTCAAGGAAATAATTTCCGAACTTGAACCAAGAAATTCTACGATTTAAAAACAAGAAAAGCACAAAATAACGCTAACACGAACAAATGGGCACAAAAACGAAATAACAGGCTAGTAGGAGATTACTAGGTCGTTAATTAGTGTTCAAACCAATAGATGAAAATGACAAATAATAAAATGAAACTAAGAAATCTAAAAGTTGAACTCAAAATGTTGTGTGAACAGTAATTTAGTGATTTGGAAGTCCACTATTGGCCTCGGTTTTGTCAAATTTTACTCTCCAATTTCAAGTCTTGACCAATCTATGATTTAGAAATGGTGGATTTGGTTAATGGAGGGAAATTTGGTCTTGGAGCTTCATTTTTAAGTTCAAAACAATACTTGACCTTCTTGGTAATTTCTCCTTGAAACAAGGTCCTTAAATCAATGAAAGTAGGTGAAAAGTGGTTGTCAAGTCTTTTGAGTGATGCAATCAAGCCTTTCACCAACAAGTACTACTACTTGGTCTTTCACCTTTTGTGGATCTAATGTTCACTTTTTGTTTTAACAAAAGATGAGAAGGGTGAAGAACAACAAGAACACAATAACAACAACAATATTCTCTAAGAACAACAACAAATTCAAATGCCCAACTCCATAACAACAAGGCCTTCAACACGGTCAAGACTTAGAATGACAACAACATCAAATCAGCCACACTTTGTTCACATTAACAACATTAACAAGTTCAAGTTTAAGCTTAGATTTGGACACTTTTTAGTGTTGGTGAGAAAGAAACCAACACTACAAACACTCTAAACAACAAAAAACTATAAGATCTATTAACAAAGAAACATGTCTCGGCCAAGACAACAACAAGAATAACAACTTTCTCGGCCAAGAACAACAAGAACGGGCAAATTACACCTTTTCTGGATTTTTTTTTCCGTTTTTCAACTCTTTCTTTTCTTGATATGTTTTTTTTCAACTCTCAAGCCCAAGATTGATCTTGTTAGAACAAAATCAAAGATCATTTTGATACCAAATGATACAAGAATTACAAGGACAACACAAAACATACTTAGAAATCAGTCCACAAGGTCAAAGATCCGAGGACCCTTTTGAAGACCACACTCGGATTTAACAAACAACAACAAGAACACAATGTATTGATGTGTCTATCACCTAAAAACAGATAACAACAAACTATATTAACAAAAAGAAGATGAAGAGCAACAACAATCGAACAAGAATAACAAGTCACGAATTTGAATTACAAGAACACAAACAAACGATTACAACATAAAAAAAATGGATAGATAGTTAGAACTTGGTTGGTATAATCTTAAGAATCTAAGAATATAGTAATCTTGGATCCTTAAAACTACACACAACGGTTAACCTAAATCCTACATTGACACAAGAGGAAGTTTACCTCCTCTAAACACCCACGTCCTAAGCCAACATTGCAACACAAGTGATATCCACACTTGTTGCCCTCATTTCGGTGTGGTGGCTATTCCATGCCCTACAAATAAAGGTGTTTCATGTTTCAAGTCTTACATCAATTAAAAACTAATGAGAAAAATACCTAAGATGTTCTATTAATATTCTATTACAAGACAAGGCAAAATAACAACAATGCCATTAAAGGCTGGGGTGGCTATGGAGTGCATTTGGACCCAATGAAGTGACCAAAATACCCTTAATGAAGATGGCCAAATCATGACCCATTAAGGGTTGTCCAACACCGTGAGTCCTCAAGTCTTCGATGCTCCAAGCAATCTTCCACACACGGCCTTGTTGTACTCAAAACGGGTCTTTCTTGCATATTTTTGTACCCTCTGGGTGACCAAGTCTTGAGCCTTTAAATGATGACCTCCAATCATGTCTTCAAAATTTAAGGTGGCCATTTGACTTGTATCATCCTTCCCTTCTTATAAAGGATTCGACCTTGAATCCAAACCTTGCAAGAAAAAAGAGAAAACAAACAAGCACCACATCCTCATGACATGAAGGTTAGAGTTAGTACAATAAACAACATCAACATGCCAAGGAGGTACACACTTTAGATATAGCCATACGTCCTTTATTATAATCACGAGGGACTTAGAAAAAAATAACAAAGGAGTTGGCGAAAGCAATCACTATCAAGGGGTGGTTTCCTAATTGAAAGTAAGGTCCACCTAACACATATAACAAATCACTCAAACAAGTGGACCGACCAACAACTATCCATCCTTCACACCCTAAGAAGTTACCGGGATCGAATGGGAGACATAACCAAGGGCTTAGGTCTCGGCCACTCTCACTTTCCCCTAGGGTGTCATCCTCAAAATTAAGCGAGCCCTCTTTATCATTATAGAAAATATCATGAACTAAAAGAGGGTTGATAAAGGTGTTCCATAAGTCAACTTCAAATAAAGGGTTCCCATGCATGCACTTACTACTAGTTTAAAAATTTTCACTAGCAATATGCCCAACATAAGAAACACATAAAGACGAAGTAGATGGAATTTCTAAGCACATATTGCCCTATCTTTCACAAGAGTTGTCCTCATATATTTACAAACCATCACGGGAAGCCAAGGGAACATAATCAAAATCATCTTCACAAAGACAATCAAAACTCGGGTTTTCTAAATATTAAAGCAAATCAAGATCATCTACACTCGATTTATCATTTTGCTCACCCTCACTAGTTATTGGCAATTCATATACCAACGTAGACTCACCTTGTTTTTCACAAGGGTCAAATAGTGTGTGAATACTCTCATCACTTGGTATAGAACCTTAGTCAAGTTGTAAGTGCTAGCACTAGATGGACAAAAATCATTCTCACAACGAGAATAAATTTCATCATCTAAAGGATCAACTAGTTCTTGTGTACCTACAGCAAGAGTTTGGTCGTCATGTGACCTACCAATATCACGAGTATCACAAAATGAAGACTCATGCACTCCTACACTAGGTAAAACCGCAACTACGTTCATATGAGTGTAGGGGATAACATTTTTACCTTGTAGCTCACATGAGCTATGGTCTTCATCTTAATGTGTCTACGGGTAGTCCACTTACTCCTTTGTAACTCCCATATGATCAAACCTTTCATTTATCACTTCCCATTGAAGGGTAATGGCTTCAAGTTTAGCCAAAATAGCACTTGCAGCCGTGGGTTCCATCGTAATTGCACCTAATAAAAAGAAAAGAACACGTCTACAAAATAAAACACAAGTTAGTTTGAAACAACCTCACCATACTATCACACACTTGATAGTTTCAAACTTGGATTCACAAGTGTTGCAAGTCGGCTTGTAGTTCGTGATGAGTCAAGGGGTGAGTCTACTCCTTGGTCGGAATGGATTCTTTGTTTGAAGACTCAAGGAAATAATGTCCAAACTTAAACTAAGAAATTCTATGATTTAAAAACAAGAAAAGCACAAAATAACGCTAACATGAACAAATGGACACAAAAACCAACTAACAAGCTAGTAGGAGATTACTAGGTCATCAATTAGTGTTCAAACAAGTTCAAGTTCAAGCTTAGATTTGGAAACTTTTTAGTGTTGGTGAGAAAGAAACCAACACTAGAAACACTCTAAACAACAAAAGACTACAAGATCTAGTCACAAAGAAACATGTCTCAGCCAAGACAATAGAAAGAACAACAACTTTCTCAGCCAAGAACAACAAGAACGAGAAGATTACTCCTCTTTTGGAATTTTTTTTCTTCAGTTTTTCAACTCTTTTTTTCTTGATATTTTTTTTGAACTTTTAATCCCAAGATTGATCTTTTAAGAACAAAATCAAAGATAACTCCGATACCAAATGATACAAGAATTACAAGGACAATATGAAACACACTTCAAAATCAGTCCACAAGGTCAAAGATCTGAGGAACCTTTTCAAGAGCACACACGGATTAAACAAACAACAACAAGAACACAATGTATTGATGTGTTTATCACCTAAAAACAGCTAACAATAAACTATATTAACAACAACAAGATGAAGAGCAACAACAATGGAACAAGAGCAACAAGTCACGAATTTGAATTACAAGAACACAAACAAATGATTACAACATAAACAAAATGGATAGATAGTTAGACCTTGGTTGGTATAATCTTAAGAATCTAAGAATATGGTAATCTTGGATCCTTAACACTACACACAACGGTTAACCTAACTCCAACGTTGACACAAGAGGAAGTTTACCTCCTCTAAACACGAACGTCTCAAGTCAATATTTCAAAACAAGTGATATCCATACTTGTTGCCCTCATTTCTGTGTGGTGGATATTCCAAGCCCTACAATTAAAGGGGTTTCATGTTTCAAGTCTTACATCAATGATAAACTAATGAGAAAAAGACCTAAAATGTTCTATATATATTCTACTACAAGACAAGGCAAAATAATAACAATGCCATTAAAGGGTGGGGTGGCGATGGAGTGCATTTGGACCCAATGAATTGACCAAAATACCCTTAATGAAGATGACCAAATCATGAACCATTAAGTGTTTTCCAAAACCGTGAGTCCTCAAGTCTTCGATGCTCTAAGTAATCTTCCACACACGGCCTTGCTTGTGCTCAAAATGCATCTTCTCTGCATATTCTTGAGCCCTCGGGGTGACCAAGTCTTAAGCCTTTAAATGATGACCTCAAATCATGTTTTCAAAAATTAAGGTGGCCATTTGACTTGTATCATCCTTCCCTTCTTGAAAAGGATTTGACCTCGAATCCAAACCTTGCAAGAACAAAGAGAAACAAACAAGCACCACATCCTCATGACATGAGGGTTAGAGTTAGTGCAATAAACAACATCAACATCCCAAGGAGGTACACACTTGAGATATAACCACACGTCCTTTGTTATAATCACGAGGGACTTAGAAAAAACATTACAAAGGAGTGGGAAAAAAGAATCACCATCAAGGGGTGGTTTCCTAATTGAAAGTAAAGTCCACCTAACACATATAACAATATCACTCAACCAAGTGGACCAACCAATAACTATCAGTCCTTCACACCCTAAGACTTTACCGGTATCGAATGGGAGACGAAAACAAGGGCTTAGGTCTCGGCCACTCTTATTTTCCCCTAGGGTGTCATCCTCAAAATTAAGCAAGCCCTCATTATCACTATTGAAAATATCATGAACTAAAAGAGGGTAGAGAAAGGTGTTCCATAATTCAACTTCAAATGAAGGGTTCCCATGTATGCACTTACTACTAGTTTCAAAATTTCCACTAGTAATATGCCCAACATAGGAAAAACATAAAGACGAAGTAGATAGCATTTGTAAGCACATATCTCCTTCTCTTTCACAAAAGTTGACCTCCAATACATACAAACCATCACGGGAATCCAAAGGATTATAATCAAAATCATCTTAACAGAGACAATCACAACTTGGGTTTTCTAAATAGTCAAGAAAATCAAGATCATCTACGTCGGTTGATTATTTTACTCACCCTCACTAGTTATTGGCAATCCACATACCAACGTAGACTCACCTTGTTTTTCACAAAGGTCAACTAGTGTGTGAATACTCTCGTCACTTAGTAATGGACCTTAGTTAAGTGTTAAGTGCTAGCACTGATGGACACAAATCATTATCACGAGGAGAATCAATTTCATCTTCTAAAGGATAAACTAGTGCTTCTGTACCTACAACAAGAGTTTGGTCCTTATATGACCTAATAATATCAAGTGTATCATAAAATAAAGACTCATGCACTCCTACACTAGGTAAAACCGCAACTACGTTCATTTGAGTGTAGGGGATAACATTTTTACCCCGTAGCTCACATGAACTATGGTCTTCATCTTGACTTGTGTCCGGGTAGCCCACTTGCTCCCTTGAAACTCTCATATGATCCAACCTTTCATTTATCACTTCCCATTGACGAGTAATAGCTTCAAGTTTAGCCAAAATAGCACTTATAGCCGCAGGTTCCATCATAATTGCACCTAAAAAAAAAAGAATAGGTCTACAAAATAAAACAGAAGTTAGTTCAAAACAACCTCACCACACTCTCACACACTTGATTGTTTCAAACTTGGATTCACAAGTGTTACAACTCGGCTTGTAGTTCGTGATGAGTCGAGGGGTGAGTCTACTCCTTGGTCGGAATGGATTATTTGTTTGAAGACTTAAGGAAATAATGTCCGAACTTGAACCAAGAAATTCTACGATTTAAAAACAAGAAAAGCACAAAATAACGCTAACACAAACAAATGGGCACAAAAACTGACTAACAAGCTAGTAGGAGATTACTAGGTCATCAATTAGTGTTCAAACCAATAGATGAAAATGAGAAAAAATAAAATGAAACTAATAAATCTAAAAGTTGAACTCAAAATGTTGCATCAACAGTAATTTAGTGATGTGGCAGTCCACTATTGGCCTCAGTTTTGTCAAAATTTTAGGCTCCAATTTCAAGTCTTGACCAATCTACAATTTGGAAATGGTGGATTTGGTAAATGGAGGGAAATTTGGTCTTGGAGCTTCATTTTTTAAGTTCAAAACAAGACTTGACCTTCTTGGTACTTTCTCCTTGAAACAAGGTCCTTAAATCAATGAAAGTAAGTGAAAGGTGGTTGTGAAGTCTTTTGAGTGATGTGATCAAGTATTTCACCAACAAGTACTACTACTTGGTCTTTCACCTTTTATGGATCTAATGTTCACTTTTTGTTTTAACAAAAGATGAGAAGGGTGAAGAACAACAAGAACACAATAACAACACCACCAACAACAACAATATTCTCTAAGAACAACAACAAATTCCAACGCCCAACTCCATAACAACAAGGCCTTCAACACGATTAAGGCTTAGATTGACAACAACATCAAATATGCCACACTTTGTTCACATTAATAACATCAACAAGTTCAAGTTCAAGCTTAGATTTTGACACTTTTTAGTGTTGGTGAGAAAGAAACCAACACTAGAAACACTCTAAACAACAAAAGACTACAAGATCTAGTCACAAAGAAACATGTCTCGGCCAAGACAACAACAAGAAAAACAACTTTCTCGGCCAAGAACAACAAGCACGGGCAGATTACTCCTTTTCTGGAATATTTTTTTTTCCAGTTTTTCAGCTCTTTTTTTTTATATTTTTTATTTCAACTCTGAAGCCCAAGACTGATCTTGTTAGAACAAAATCAGAGATGGGTCTGATACCAAACGATACAAAAATTAGATGGACAACACTAAACACTCTTCAAAATTAGTCCACAAGGTCAAAGATCCGAGGACCCTTTTGACGACCACACTCGGATTCAACAAACAACAACAAGAACATAATGTATTGATGTGTTTATCACCTAAAAAAATCTAACAACAAACTATGTTAACAACAACAAGATGAAGAACAACAACAGTGGAACAAGAACAACAAGTCATGAATTTGAATTACAAGAACACAAAAAAACGATTATAACATAAGCAAAATGAATAGATAGTTAGACCTTGGTTGGTATAATCTAAAGAATACAAGAATATGGTAATATTGGATCCTTAACACTACACACAATGGTTAACCTAACTCCTACGTTGACACAAGAGGAACTTTACCTCCTCTAAACATCAACGTCTCAAGCCAACATTGCAGCACAAGTGATATCCGCACTTGTTGCCCTCATTTTGGTGTGGTGGCTATTCCAAGCCCTACAACTAAAGGTATTTCATGTTTCAAGTATTACATCAATGAACAAATAATGATAAAAAGACCTAACATATTTTATTTATATTCTATTACAAGATAAGGAAAAATGACAACAATGCCATTAAAGGGTGGGGTGGCCATGAAGTGCATTTGGACCCAATGAAGTGACCAAAATACCCTTAATAAAGATTAAAAAATCATGACCCATTAACTATTGTCGAAAACCGTTACTCCTCAAGTCTTCGATGCTCCAAGCAATCTTCCACACACAGCCTTGCTTGTGCTCAAAATGGGTTTTCCTTGCATATTCTTGTGCCCTTGGGGTGACCAAGTCTTGAGCCTTTAAATGATGAACTCCAATCATGTCTTCCAAAATTAAGGTGGTCATTTGACTTGTATCACCCTTGGCTCACAAGGGTCACCAAATTAGGATGCACATTTATTGCAATATGCTTGTGTGATATAACTGTTTATGTGCTTATATGTGCTATGTTGATTCGAATCAAAGGCGAACTAATCAAATCCCATTTTCCATAAATCATATCTAGGAAGAAATATATCCCACTATACAATAATTCAACCAAATATACTCCAAGTCTCCCAGAAAGTCCACAATCATTCTCAAAACTTCCTAAAAGTTCGCTACTATTTTAGGAAAACTGACTATGGACTCAGGAGAAGCCATTATATGTTCAATCTATGAAAGGATAGATTTTTCCTCCGTGAGATACGTAGGTAGCCTTTTGGACCGGCCCCTATCTTTAAAAACTCTGATGTTCTCCACTTTCTTAAAAGAAGTAATAAGGTCAGAAAGAAGAAGAGTTGAGCTTTCCTGATAAATTCCACCTATCCATATCATTGGGTAAAATCCTATTCATAGAAATTAATGAGTCATCATTACTTTATGTATCAATTCGCATGACATAAGAAATAACTCTATGTGTTTACTCCCTACCTTATCATCTTGCTTTTCTTATTACTAATGGAATCTAACACGTCAACCTTGGAGTTATTTTTACTTTGCAGGAAATAGAAACTACTTTGTGTTGGTATAAAATTACCCTACTTCACTAGATCAAAGAGAATAAGAGATCCCCTTCTTGATTATAGCTTTGTTACAGGAAAAGAAAAATGACTAGTAGTAAAACTGAGCTCTACCAATCATTTTTCAAAACCTGTATGTGATGGTCTCGAGGATGAAATAATAAAAATGTAAGGGAAGAATATTCCAAGACAACCGGGATCATAGAAGATGAATTGGAGGAAACATCATTAAACTGGACCCCCACTCCGCTCATAAATCATTGCCCATAATGGTAGATGAAATGGCAATTACTAGTAGTTTTAAAAAATTGTTGATAACCCGAAGGAGGCCCCGCGATCCACCCTTTAATGTTCCAAATTTTTGTTTTTCTGCTTTACTGCTTTAAAAAAAGGCATGGGAGCACATTTATGTGGATTATGAGCCATAGTTCATGTTTTTTTTCTCAAATTTCAATGCAAAGGTCTCCCTTTATTCAAGAAGTTATTTTGAAATATGATTATTGTCTTGCTATCATCTAACTTGGTTTGTTTCAGTAGTAGTAATTTTTAAGACCTGTCATTGTTATGTCATGTCAAGGGTTAGACGAACAAAGCGAGGGAAATATGGTGAATGGAAAGATCACGATGATGAATGGTTAGTGAAAGACATAGAAGAACTTTTAAATTGGGAGGAGCCTTAATTGGAGCCTTCTTTTATGTGCAAACTACGTTTGACCTGAATTCTCAAGAATGAGATACGTTGGCGGCCTAAGTCGGCTTTGGTCAACATTAGGATAATTTATCTCTTCCTTTTATGTACAAACTACATTTGACCTAAATTCCCAAGAAAGGGATACGTAGGCAGCCTATGTTGGCTTCGGTAAACCGCTAAGGATAATATCCTTTCCTTTTATGTACGAACTATGTTTGACCTGAATTCCCAAGAAAGGGAGTACATAGGCGGCCTATGTCGGCTTCAGTCAACCCCATAGAAAATGTATCCTTTTATTTCATGTATGAGCTACGTAATGACCTGAATTTCCAAAAAAAAGGATACGTAGGAAGCCTATGTCGGCTTCGGTCAACCCCTTATATTTTTTTATATATCCTTAGCGTAGTCCTAAACTATGTATGACCTGATTCCTGCTTCAACTGGATGCGTAGATGCATTGATATCTCGATCATATAACCCTAGGAAATGAAAACTGGGGAAGAATTTTCAATAAGGAATCTAAAAAATTCACCAGAGGAAGATCATCGTCCAACAAAGAGAACGGAGACCAACAAAGACTTTGGATCCTTTCGAGTTAAGATCGTCTCAAATAACTTTAAATTGGGGAAAAAATTTTGGGGAGGTTCTCAAAATTTCCACTAATATGTTAGAATATATTTCAAATCCCTCAGCTTCAGAGGTCAAAGTCAAGTTTTACAAATCTCCAGTTGTGACAAAGTCTAGACAGACTAAATCTTTGGCTATGAAAAAACCTCTGACAGATAGCTTCAATGATGATAAATCCCTCAAAATCATCCATCAAATGTTAGATATAGTTATAAAGTAAGAGGAAGACGTTTGTTGATTTAGTACATGACATGATTGACAGAGATTTTCTAAAGCTCTTACAAAAATTTTTGAAACTAGTTTCCAAAATTTAGACTACTTTCGAAAATCTGTACAATTTTTTTTACTTAGTGGTTGTGTAGCCATCTATTGGAAAGGGGAATCAGAGCGGAGGCCCCAACACGATGGAGCACCCGAAAGATGGCGAGGAGAAAACCAAGGATCGAAGGATGTCAACACGGAGTAGTTTCATTCAAAACTAACTACTTTTCTATGGATATAGGGATCAATACACAAAGATGGAAATTTTTTTTAGAAAATCCCCAAGAAAGGTGGGAGCCACTCATGAGAGTATGATGCTTAAGAACGGTATTTTTGGGTAGCCCCAAAGACGGGTTAATACCTATTTATCGAAGACCTTTTGAATTATCTATCTTATTCCTTGAAACCATTAAGGACAAACAAAGACACCTTATTTTCTCTATAAATATTGTACTTAGAATTTTTCTAAAAAATAGTCGCTAGAAAAAGTAACTTTGTGTCAGCTGACTGTCTACCTTGAGTATAGGTACACATATAAAGCAAGAACACTAATAAACGGACTTAGGAGAAACCATCTTCATTGCCCAGAGGGCCATTCCATTTTATTTCATCTCCAAGAGGGCCATTGAATTTAATATTTGTTGACATATGAGATAGCATATGCTAGTGTTGAGGATATCATTAGCTTTTAATATCTGTTGACACATAGGATATTATACGCTGGCATCTAGGATATCATCTGCACTAAATATCTGACGCGCGAGATATCATAAGCTGGCGTCGAGGATATCATCTATATTAAATATCTGATGACATATGAGATATCATACATTGGCATCGAGGATATAATCCACATTAAATATCTGATGACGTGCGATATATCATACACTGGAGTTGAGGGTATCATTAGCATTTAATATCTGTTGACACGTGAGATTCCATACGCTGGCATTGATGATATCATCAATATTTAATTTATGTTGACACACGAGATAGCATATGCTGGCGTTGAGGATATCATCAGCATTTAATATCTGTTGATACGCGAGATAGCAGACACTAGCATCGAGGATATCATCAACATTTAATATATGTTAACACATGAGCTAGCATACGTTGGCATCGAGGATATTATCAGAATTCAATATCTATTGACATGTGAGACAACATACGCTGGCGTCGAGGATATCATCAACATTTAATATCTATTAGCATGCAAGATAGCATATGTTGGCGTCGAAGATATCATTAGAATTTAATATCTGTTGACACGCGAGATAGCATATGCTGGCACTAAGGATATCATCATCATCTAATATTATGCGAGATGGCATATGATGGAGTCGAGGATATCAACTGCATTAAATATCTGATGACACGTGAGATAGCATAAGCTAGCATCGAGGATATCATCCATATTAAATTTTTGATGATATGCAAGATATCATACGCTATCGTCAAGGATATCATCAGTATTCAATATTTGTTGACATGTGAGATAGCATATGCTGGTGTCAAGGATGTCATCAGCATTCAATATTTGTTGACATGTGAAATAGATATGCTGGCATCGATGATATCATCAGCATTCACTATTGACGCATGAGATATTATATATTGACATCAAGGATATCATCAACATTTAATATTTGTTGACACACGAGATTACGTATGTTGGTGTCAAGGATATCATCAATATTTAACATCTATTGACATATGAGATAACATACGCTGACGTTGAGGATATCATCTGCGTGTAATATATATTGACACGTGAGATAGGATACGTTGGAGTTGAGGATATATTATGAATATACATCTGAATGCCTCAAAAACACGCGATTTGAAGGGACTCATTTAAGTCGTTATCTGAAGACAGGTGATATTTAAGATTTCCTAGAAATTTACAATTTGAGGGTCATCTATAAGGCATATTATATGAAATATGATAGTGTGCAATATTACCCATGATTTGATAGTCCGTATGTCATCCGTAAGCCGCAACAACATCCTAACCGCATAGTATGCAAGGTTACCCAAAAATTGATAGTCAGAAGGTTATCCATAAGTCGCAAATAAATCCTTATCGAAGAATATGTGAGATTATAAAATTGATAAGTCCAAGGGTTCTCTATAAGCTGCGTCATATCCAAGATCGATTATGTGCAGGATTACCCAAAGACTAGCAATTTGATAAGTTATATTGTATCCAAGGTCAGATGATGTGCAGGAAAACTTGAGAGCTAGAGATTGGAGCAATATCTGTAAGTCATCTCTTATCCAATGTTGGATAATGTGAAGGATCACCTAAAATCTAGCAATTCAAAGGATATATATAAGTCGCCTTGTATCCAACATTTAATGATGCGCGAGATTATCCAAAGATTGACAATTCAAGAGAAATCTATAAGTCGTATCAATACAAAAGATGTGGAAGACTTACCCGATATCATACGCAAAAATTATTGGTAATAACCGAAGAGGTTATCATATAACAAGCATTATAGGTGATCAGTGAGTTACCACATCAGCATAAGATTACACGGTTGCAAGGACCATTCTACATAAAGTATCATTGGTGTCCGAAAGGGCCACCCCACTTTGAAGATATATTCACACGAAAAATAAGCTAATTATAAAGAAACCAAGATGGTTGTTTTTTCTGTTTTTGCAAGTTATTTCCTTCCAAATAGGTACATGAAAGGATGACTTTTTTTTTTTTTGCATATGACAACTCACGAAGAAATATGGTAAAAATTATATACCTCTTTTGTGAATTATGTTTAGCACTAACACACTTTGTTTGAAAAATTATCGAGAGCATCCGAGAGGATGAAAATATCAAATTAAAACCATAGGTGTGGAAAACTCCAGATAGGATGCATGACAACATAGAACTATTTCTTAGCAGCAAAATGGAACATAGTCTAGAAAGGGAAGTCAAACTCTTTGGACGCGAGCTAAAAAATGATCACCAGCACCATACAACCATAACCATATTAAAAGGCAAGTGAGTACTTTAGGATATTTTGATTTTAGCTTCACCCTTTGGTTATTTCTAAATTCATGCTGAGGTTAACCTTCTCTGTCTTTCAAATTCGAGTGGTAAGACACCTAGAGTTTTTGGAAATTATGTCTAGGTAAGTTCTTTCCTATGGATGTGAAGGATCCCACATTAATGGTTAAGAGGTTACAAGCCTCTTTTCCACAACCTGATCAACTTGTCACTCATCCTGAGCCAAAGATCATCTGAAATAAAAAACTATATTTTTTACCGATTGAGTTGAACTACAAGCTGTCTGATTCCCTGAGTCTCAATGATATGTAGGTTGGGTTCTTTGTTCAAAACTCGACTGCATTTCAATATCCCCCCCAAATACCTCTATTTCCTAGCTTTTCATTTTCATTAAAAACTCCAAAAATAGAGACAACTGGTAAATTTTTTAAAAATCGTGCTATAAATCAGGCTTTATGAACTACAAGTGGCTGAGTTTTCATGTAACATGAGATATTTAGGAAGCCTGATACTAAGGTCCGGCCATAAATCTATGAAACTCATGCGAAAGCCAACCTCTTTCAGATTCGAATTTGTGGTTGGACAAAAATTAGGAACGTCAACCTTCCTTTACCTAGGGTCACTTGCATCCACCCTACCCAAAGAGAGGGGGCAGTTGTTGACACCTAATTTTTTCCCTCCATGACTAAATATACTCTTGAGTTTCTTCAGTTTTTAATAAAATTAAAATATTTATTTCATTCAAATAAAAAATTTTCAAAATATTTCTTGTACGTAATTTTTCATTTTAAGTAGCGATTGTATATTATCCTGTTCAGTTATACGAGATTATATAATTTGATTTCAGAAATATTTATTCTTTGAAATATTGGATTTTAATTAAGGATTATTTTGAAAATAAATATAATGATTAAAATCTTAATTTTGATATAATTTATTATCAAAATAATCCTTAATTAAAATTCAATATTCCATTGGATATTGTGGTATCGATATTTTAATTATTTACATGTTCATGATATAAAAATGAGCTAGCAATATTTGTACATGCTTATTTTTTACTTTATTCTTTGATAAAGTTTCAATATTTGCTTAAAGATGTACTTATGCTTTGTTTAAACTCATTGTTGGTAGATATGTTTATTTTTACCATGTAAATTATTTTCTTTATGTTGAAAAGAATAGTTAATATTGATTGTTTCGCCTTTTCACCTTATTCTTTGATTATTTTTGATAAAGTTTAGATCTTTGCCTGAAAAACATACTCATGTCTTATTTAAATTCATTGTTGGTGTATATTTTGTTTTTTAGCATGTAAAGTTATTTTCTTTATGTTGAAAAGAATAGTTAATATTGATTGTTTTGCCTTTTGACCTTATTCTTTGATTATTTTGGATAAATTTTTGATTTCTTTTTGAAAAACGTATGCATGTCTTGTTTAAACTCATTGTTGGTAGATATGTTTGTTTTTATCATGTAAAGTTATTTCCTTTATGTTGAAAAGAATAGTTAATATTGATTGTTTTTCCTTTTGCCTCTATTCTTTGATTGTTATGTACAAAGTTTTGATCTCTGCTGAGAAGACGAATTCATGCCTTGTTTAAATTCATTGTTAGCGGATATGTTTGTTTTAGCATGTAAAGTTGTTTCTTTTATGTTCGAAAAATAGTTATTATTTTTATTTCGCCTTAATAAAAATAGTAATTAGTTAAGTCAAGAATTTGAAATTTTCTTGCTAATTATTTTAATGGATTTCAAAATCCTCATATAAGAGATGAAGTGCTAGCTTTATTTCCATCCAAGATGCTTATTTATCTCTTTTGCTCATGTTGTCTTATCAAAATGATGAGAAAGTTCGGATTTTTGTGGCTAAATAGAATTATTTTGATATTTTTGACTCATGCATAGTATAATTATTGAACGATATTTTACTTTTAGAGATGCTAAACTTTTATTCTTATTTTCTTACTCCTGATTGTTATATGTGCTCTTGTGTGTGTAAAGACTTGATTCATGTCTCTCTTTTATTCATAATATCAAAAGAGAATCAACGATGTCTTAGAAATATAAACCATAGTTCGTTACATGTTTTTCCATAAAATATTAGTTGTAATTTAGATGTATGAATTTTCGTTAATGTCGCTTTAATTGAAATTTAAAGATTCTCTTTCTAGAAAAGTTAACCTTTATTTTCTTTTATTTTATGGATTAGTGTCAATGTTTGTTCAATTTTAGAGGGCATGAGTATTTTTCTTGTTGCCTCATTGTAACGACTTAAAAATTTGATGAACTATGTGAAATTTGTGATTTTGTTCAATTTAACTATTTTACCCTCCCCGGAGTTGTACTATTATATTTCTGGGGTGTGGGAGTGATTGACATAATTTTCAATGCACTTTGGTATCATTTATGCAATATTATGGTTTCTGATGGCTTTGAGAGTCTTATTTTGGACTTATGTAGATATCTTTTAATCCGTTCAACGGATGACTAACAAACTGCTCCAGTAGCTTCAGAATATCGATTTTAGACTAGATAGTTCTTTAGTTCGGGTCCCGGTGCACCCGAGCTCATTTCGACCTATTGGTCGGAAAGTTGAAAAATTAAAATACGGGTGTGGAACCCACATTTCATCAAAACGAATTCGGATGAAAAATACGACTTCGTCAGCATATCAGAAATGTCGATTTTATGTTGTTAGCATATTTGGTATGATTTTATGGCTTTTAAATATCATTTCGACCCTCGGTTTGGAAAATTATACTTTCGGATTTTGGGGGTCAACTTTGTGAAAACGATGTTTGTTTGAAAACATAATATCGCCATCACGTCCGAAATATCGAGTTTAGTATGGTTACATAGATTTTTTGTGTATATTGAATTCCGAACGAATTCCGAACACCCTTTTGAACTACAAATTAACATTTAAAAATAAAAATCTGCAACTATAGCAGATTTCCCCCTATTTTTGGTCTATTTTGCTCATTTTTCATCTTGCTTTTTGAGAGTTAAACCTAAAATAATGTGGGAGCTTCAAAGTAAAGTTTGCGGGAGCTTAGGAAGCTAGATTAACGCATTTTTCTTGATTTTATTACAGATTAAAGGTAAGAATTCACCCATTTGTTAGTAATTTCTTAATTAATTTCTCAAAACCCCAAAAATCTTAGGGCATAATTTTAAATCCATATTTCACTCCTTTTCACTTGAATGATATTTTTATCTTATAATTACTAGTTTTTCATCAATTTAACCTTCAAAACAACTTTGATTCTTGATTTTAATGCGGAGTTCAAAGATTTTACCTGTTAAAGCTCAAAAATGGTTTATCCTCGATTTGAACACCATTTTTTACTCGATTTAACTTGGTTTTCAGATGTAGGTTCCTAAAAATAGGGAGAACATGTTTTTGAAGTAAAGTTCTGATTTTGCTCTTCTTTTACGAAAACCCATTTTAGGGGTCAGTTTTGATTCCGAATAAAAAATAGTCAATATGGTTTTCGTTGGTTTTGTTTAGTGCATTGATTTTATATTTGACATTTTTAGTAGAGTTCGGGATTGTTCATGAAAATTAAGGTCGTGGGTTTAAGTGTAGCAGACCAGTTTCGACTTTCGAGATAGGTTATAGCTTAACTCTTTCAGACTGGGTTGAGTAGTAAATGATAGAACAAAATACATGTTAAGGATGGGAACTAATCATGAAAAATATATATCTATGTGTTGTGCCCATGTTGGGACTTCTACTTGATGTAATTGTCAAAATTGAGATATTATGGGATATGTGTGACCGTGTGGGGTCCTATGTGATGTTGATATCCTTGAATAGATATCTATAATTGTATTGTGTTGTTAAAATGCTAATCTGGCACCATTGGTGTATTGTGATTATATTCATACTTTATTGGCAAATGAGATATGTGAAAATTCATGGATGATACGAAAATAATGAGCGAATATTTACATATGTAGTTGTGGAAATGTATCATTGTGGTTGGTTGCGGAAATATATCATGTGGTTGTTTATGGAAGTACTCATTGTGATTGGTTGTGAGTATTACATCTTCATATCATACTCATTCATGAAATATTAGTACCACCGTGGCAACATCTGAGAAACACTGGCAACACCTTTTTAAAAAATATTGTAAGACCTTATAAAACCATTTTCAATGGATGTGCTGGAAAGGAGATATGAGATATGTGGATTGTATATGGATTGACGAACCCCCCATGGGTCCTGCATTGGGAAATTTGCCTCCTTAGGTGTATATGGGGATTGTACGACCATCCCGGAGGTTATACGAAAACCACATGAATTATCATCATCATCATCATCATAGACATTGCACTTACTTTATTGTGTAATGTTGGGTTGTATTGGCATATTGACTTTTCATCTATGTATTTATTGTATCTTCTTTTACCTGCATTTGATGATCTTGCCTATGCATGTTCCCCTTGTTCTTTTTATATATGATATAATAGGTACTTTTGTTCATCTTGGTGTGATGTTGCAATATATGTGAGATGTATTAGAACTTTTAGTGCAAGTGGTGTGGGTTACCATTGTGGGATATTTTTTGATTGCCGGTGACGTGCCCTTAGTGTATATTTTGTATGCTTTATTTACCACTTTGCTTGGCCGGCCTATGATTCCTACTGAGTACAAGTGGACTATACTCATGCCTACTACGCCCTTTTGGTGCAGGTCCTAGCTCGAGTGTTCCTCAACTTGCTTGACTCGGGCGATTGTTGGAGCTTTCAAGGTAGTGGTTGGACATTCATGTGTCTGAGGTTCACCCTTTATCTTTCTACAGTAGTTATGTGAGAAATAGCATTCAGAGATAGACAATATTTATTTATAGTTATTTTTAGTTTAAGAGATCATATGTGGGATGAGTTTGATCATTTAGAGCAGGGCTCCATGACAATTTTTGAGTATAACGCATGCTTCCATGCCTTGTCCAGATATTTCTATTATAGCATTTCCACTGAGTTTGAGAAGATTGAAAGTTTGTAAAGGGTTTGGTTGTCTCCTTTCAGTTGGCTACATCTCAGATGGTTGTGCTTGGAGCTACTCTTTAGTGTATTATGGATCATGCTAAGATGATAGAGGGTATTATTTGTGCATCTCATGGAGGCTCCAAGAGGGTGCATTATTTTTGTGAGTTTAGGAGTTAGACCTATTGAGGTAGATATTTTAGAGGTTCTCGTAGATACCATGGTAGGCCAGTGAAGGTGATTTTATAGAGTTCAGCTAGTGGATCTTCTAGTTTAGAGTTCAGGGTGGCCATTCGGGCTCAGTTGTACTTTCTCTTGTTGAGACTAGTCGTAGAGGTTTCTATGTGTGTGAAAAGATTAGCTATGTGGCAAAAAATTATTCTTGCTGTGTGTTTAGAGGTACTCCTGTTTCATCTATGAAAGATAGGGGTTCTATCAAAGGTGCAAGAGGTAGAGATGGTAGAACCCGTGTTAGTAGTCGTGGGGCTACAACAAGTTGGTAGTCATGGATAGTCTTATGCTATAACAGTCAGATCTGAGGTGGAGGCTTCAAATGTTGTGATCTCAAGTACTATTCTATTTGTTTCAGACCTACATTTGTATTATTTGATCTTGGATAGATTTTATCCTTTATGTCTATGTATTTTGCTTTGGATTTTGATTCTGTTAATGAGCCTCTTGCCATGCCGATTCATATGTCTACCCCAGTAGGTGATTCTTTATTGGTGGATTGGGTATATCAATCTTGTGTTGTGACTTTTTTAGTTGTGAGACTTTTGTAGACTTTCTTGTGTTAGATATGGTCAATTTTGATGTTATTTTGGGTATTGATTGGTTGGATCCTTATCATGCTTTCTTAGATTGTTTTGCCAAAACCATAAATTTAGCTTTATCGGGTGTGCCATGGATAGTTTTGTAGGATGACCTTCATTCAAGTTCTAAGAAGATTATATCTTATGTTTAGGATCATAAATTGGTTAAGAGGGAATGTTTATCTTACTTGGCCCATATTTGTGACACAAGTATTGTTTCACCTCCTTTTTTAGATTTTGTCCGTATTGTCTGCGAGTTTATGGAGTTTTTCCCTACAGACTTCCGTAGTATGCCTTTGGATTGAGATATTGATTTTATTTTTGATGTTGATTCGGGCACCAAGCCTATTTCTATTCATCTTTATAGGATGGCCCCGGGAGAGTTGAAGGAATTGAAGGATCAGTTGTTGGATTTTAAGGATAAGGGATTTATTTGACCTAGTGTTTCACCATATGGTGCGCCTGTCTTGTTTGTAAAGAAAAAGGATTGGTCTATGCGGAAGTGTATTAATTATCGTCAATTGAATAAGGTGATGGCTAAAATTATGTATCCTTTTCCTCACATTGGGTGATTTATTTGATTAGCTTCAGGGTGAGGCAGTGTTTTCAAAGATTGATTTGAGGTTCAGTTATCACTAGTTGAGGATTAGAGCTTCGGATATTCCAAAAATAGCTTTTCAAACTCGATATGGTGATTATGAGTTCTTGGTCATGTCTTTTGGGTTGACTAATTAACTTGCCTCATTCATGGAGTTTATGAATTGGGTGTTTCGACCATATCTCAACTCTTTTGTTATGGTATTTATAAAAGATCTCTTGGTTTGTTCCAAGATTGAGGTTGATCATGAGGAGATTTCCTGATTGTGCTTTAAGGATTGAGGGATAAGAAGTTGTATGCTAAGTTCTCTAAGTGCAAGTTTTGGTCGAAGTCTATTTCTTTCTTGGGTCATATGGTGACAAAGAAAGGTATTATGGTTGATCCAGCTAAGGTTGCATCCGTTCATAATTGGGCTAGACCTGCTTTGCCCGCTGATATTCAAAGTTTTATTGTCTTAGCTGGGTATTATCGGTGTTTTGTGGAGGGTTTCTCTTCTATTGCAGATCATTTGAATAAGTTGACTCAGAAAAAGATTTTCATCTAGTGGTCTGATGTTTGTGAGGCGAGCTTTCAAAAGCTCAAGGATTTGTTGAATTCATCTCCTAGCTTAACTTTGCCCTAGGATGTCATGGGTTTTACTGCCTTTTGTGATGCTTTATGTCTTAGGTTAGGTGTTGTGTTGATGCGTAAAGGTAAGGTAATTGCTTATGCATCTTGTTAGTTGAAGCCTCATGAGAGGAATTATCCAACCTATTATTTAGAGTTATGCGTGGTTGTGTTTGCCTTGAAGTTGCAGAGGCACTACTTGTATGAAGTCCATTGTGAGATCTTTTCAGATCATTGTAGCCTTCAGTACTTCTTTACCAGTGAGATCATCATATGAGGCAGCGTCGTTGGCTTGAGTTACTTAAGGATTATGACTTAACTATTCTCTACCATCAGGGCGAGGCTAATGTGGATGCGGATGACTTGAGCTGGAATTTGACTAGCATGAGTAGCTTGATCATTGGCCTTAGAGGTTCAGTCTTTGGATAACCTGATAGTTAGGCTTGATATTTCAATACCGAGGCATGTTTTGGCATTTATGGAGGCTATATCTTCTTTCATAGAGAAAATTTGAGCTCATTAGTTTAATGATGTTGGAGTGAGGTTGATTCAAGATAAGATGTTGAGTGGGGAGGTTAAGGAAGCCTTACTTGATTCAGATAGAGTTTTGAGGATTGGAGGCTGAGTTTGTGTGCCGAGAGTGGTATTTTATTAGGTTGATCTTGGAGGAGGCCTATTGTTCCAGATATTATATCCATCTAGGTGTGACTAAGATGTATTATGATTTAAGACATCACTACTGATAGGGTGGTATGAGGTGAGATATAGTGGATTTTGTGGCTCGTTGCCTATGTTTTCAGCAGGTGAAAACCAATCATATGAGACTTGGTGGTTTACTTCAAAGGTTACCCATTCCTGAGTAGAAGTGGGAATGCATCACCATGGACTTTATGACTAATTCATCCTATATATCTCATAGTTCTGATAGTGTTTGGGTCATCGTGGATCGATTGACCAAATCAACTCATTTTATTCTGGTTCAGGTCTCATTCAGTGTTGAGAGATTGGCCTCTATCATTATTTATGAGATTGTGCGTCTTAATGTTATGCCGGTGCCCATTATTTCAGATCGAAGTTTTGTGTTCATATCTCACTTTTGGAAAATGTTTCAGGATAATTTAGGTACTCGGGTTGATCTTAGCATACCATTTCACCCCAGACTGATGGCCAGTCAGGGCAGACTACTCAAGTTTTAAAGGATATGCTCCAAGCATGCGTAATAGATTCTGGTAGCGAGTGGGAGCAACATTTGGCTTTAGAAGAGTTTGATGTTTCAAAGATGAGACCTCAAGGTGTAGAATTACTTCGTGAGGCTTGGGATAGAGTTTGAGTCATTCAGGATAGACTTAGAGTGGTTAAGAGTAGGCAGAAGTGTTATGCTGATCATAGACTTTGTGCCTTGAGATTTAGTGTAGGTGATCATGTTTTCCTTTGAGTTTCACCCACGAAAGGTGTGATGAGGTTAGGGAAGAGGGGAAAGCTTAGCCCCAGGTATATTGGTCCATTTGAGATTCTTCGGACTGTTAGTGATGTGGATTATGAGTTAGCTTTGCCCCTTGATCTATCAGTTGTTCATCCAGTTTTTCATGTTTCTATGCTTCATCGTTATATTCTAGGAGAGTCTCATATTATTCATTGGGAGAAAGTTCAGTTAGATAAGCGGTTGTCCTTTGTTGAGGAGCCGATTTCCATTTTGGATAGGGATGTTAGGCAGTTACGCTCTAAAGTGATCCTTGTAGTTTAGGTCTAGTGGCAACATCGACCTACAGATGATGCTACTTAGGAGGTTAAGTCTAATATGCTTAGTTCCTATCCCCAGCTTTTTATTGATTCAGGTATTTGCTTGCCTTAGTTCGAGGATGAACTAGATTTTTGGTGGTGGATGATGTAACGATCTAAAAATTTGATGAAATATGTGAAATTTGTGATTTTTCTAATTTGACTATTTTGCCCCTCCCCATAGTTGCATTATGATATTTTTGGGGTGTAGGAGTGATTGGCATGATTTTCAATACATTTTGGTGTCATTTGTGCAGTATTGTGATTTTTTATGGCTTCGAGAGCTTTATTTTGGACTTATATAGATATTTTTTGATTTGTGTGATAGATAGCCAAACGGACTGCGCCAGTAGCTCTGGAATATCGATTTTAGGCTAGGTAGACCTTTGGTTCGGGTCCGGTGCACTCGAGATCATTTCGACCTATTGGTAAGAAAGTTGAAAAATTGGAAATATGGGTGTGGGACCCACATTTCATCAAATCGACCTCTGATGGAAAATCTGACTTTACCAACAGATCCGGAATATCAATTTTAAGGTGTTAGCATTATTGGTATGATTTTATAGCTTTTAAATCTTATTTTAACCGTCGGTTTGGAAAATTATAATTTGGGGTTTCGGGGGTCAACTTTGTGAAAACGATGTTTTATTTGAAAATATGATATCTCCATCGCGTCCAGAACGTCAAATTTAGTATGGTTAGATAGTTTGTTTGTGTATATCGGACTCCGAACGAATTCCGGACACCCCGTCAAACTTCAAATTAACTTTTTAAAACAAAAATCTGCAACTATAGCAGATTTTCCCCTATTTTTGATCCATTTTGCTCATTTTTCATCTTTCCTCTTAAGAGTTAAACCTAAAATATTGGGGAAGCTTAAAAGTAAAGTTTGTGGGAGTTTGGGAAGTTAGATTAACACCTTTTTCTTGGTTTTATTATGGATTAAAGGTAAGAATTCACCAATTTCTTAGTAATTTCTTGATTAATTTCTCAAAACCCCAAAAATCTTAGGCATGATTTTAAACCCAAATATCACTTCTTTTCACTTGAATAATATTTTTATCTTATAATTACTAGTTTTTCATCAATTTAACTATCAAAACAACTTCGATTCTTGATTTTAACACTGAGTTCAAAGATTTTACCCGATAAAACTTAAAAATAGTTTTTCTTCGATTTAAACCCCATTTTATACTCGATTTAACTTGGATTTTCAGCTGCAGGTCCCTAAAAATATGGGGAACATGTTTTTGAAATAAAGTTTTGATTTTTCTTTTCTTTTTTGGAAACTCATTGTGGGGGTTCTTTTTAACCCGAATGAAAAGTAGACAATATGGGTGTCGTTGATTTTATTTTGATGCATAGATTTCATATTTGATATTTTTAGTGGAGTTCAGGATTGTTCGTGAAAAGTAAAGTCGCGGGTTCAAGTGTAGCGGACCAGTTTCGACTTTCGAAGTAGGTTATAGCTTAACTCTTTTAGATTGAGTTGGGTAGTAAATGATGATATAAAATATATGTTAAGGGAGAGAACTAATCATGAAAAATGACTATCTATGTGTTGTGCCCATGTGGGGGCTTATATGTGATGTAATTGTCGAAATTGAGATATTATGTTATATGTATGACCGTGTGGGTCCTATGTGATATTGATAGCCTTGAATACATTTGAATAATTGTATTGTGTTGTGAAAATGCTAATGTGATACCATTGGTATATTGTGATTATATTCATACTTTATTGGCAAATGAGACATATGAAAATTCATGGATAATACGAAAGTAATGAGCGAATATTGACGCATGTGGTTATGGAAATGTATCATTATGGTTCGTTGTTGAAATATATCATGTAGTTGTTTCTGGAAATACTTATTTTGATTGGTTGTGAGCATTACATCTTCATATCATACTCATTAATGAATATTGGGTCCACCGTTGCAACATCTGTGAAACACTAGTAACACCTTTGTAAAAGATATTGTAACACCTTATAAAACCCTTTCCAAGGGATGGGCTGGAAAGAAAATATGAGATATGTGGATTGTATATGGGTTGACGATCCTACCATGGGTCCTGCGTTGGGAGGCTTGCCTCCGTAGGTGTATACAAAAATTGTGCAATGATTCCGAAGGTTGTGCTACGACCTCATGCATCATCATCATATACAATGCACTTACTTTATCTTGTTATGTTGTGTTGTATTGGCATATTGACTTGTCATCTATGTATTTGTCGTATCCTTTTTTTCTTGTATTTGATGATCTTATATATGCATGTTCCCCTTGTTCTTTTTATATGTGTTATAATATGTACTTTTGTTCATCTTGGTGTGAGGTTACAATATATGTGAGATATATTAGAACTGATAATGCAAGCGGTGTGCGCTACCATTGTGGGACATTTTCTGATTGTAGGTGACGTTCCCTTAGTGTATATTTTGTATGTTTTTTTTACCACTTTGCTTGGCCAGCCTATGATACCTACTGAGTACAAGTGGGCCGTACTCATGCCTACTGCGCCCTTCGGTGCAGGTCCTAGCTCGAGTGCGCCTCAGCTTGCTTGACTGGAGTGATTGTTGGAGCTTCCAAGGTAGCGATAGGACATTCATGTGTCCAAAGTTCACCTCTATCTTTCTACCTTAGTTATGTCTTTATTAGTGTTTGGAGACAGATATTATTCATTTTTGGTTATTTTTTTGATGTTTTTGACTCTTGGATTGTATTAGTAGTTCTTACACTATTGACACCTGGTTTTGGGCATGATTGGTAATTTGGATAAGTTTTTTCCATATCGTTATGATTATTTATATTGTTCTTCTTCGTTCTAGAAGCCTTACCTTGGGATATTTCTATCTTTTTCTTATTTCGTATTAGTTTGGGTGATAGACTTACTTGTCAAGGTTTGCCGCGATAAGTTCCATCATGACCTTAGTTTTTGGATTGTGATACTCATCCCTTTACTTTCGCAAGCTTACATTGTTTGTTTCTTGCATTAATTCATTGCATATGTCATTCTTCCCTTTACCTTTATTCATTATTAATATGAACATAAATCATAAGGCATATAAGTGGGTCTCTTTGCTTTGCATTTTATTTGTTGACTCTCATTCTTGTTATACGTGTGCAAGTGTGCCTATCATTGTCATTCAAAAATTGATTCTTGATGTTTTCTTTTGCTTTGAAATATGTCACTTTTATTCCTTGAACATATATTAATTTCTTTATCTTTTCTTTGCATGCAAAAAATGTCTCGAGTACAAATAGACTCCTCTCCTTTTGCATTTTGTAATGGGCCAATGAGCCCCACCTCATTGAGTCAAGTTCAAAGTTTAAACCCAAGGTCGACCATATAGAGTGCGAGTGCTAGAAGATAGATGAAGCAGGAAAATTGATCAAAGCCCATTGATGAGGTCACTAAGAGACTTGAAAAGTCTCAATTTTTATTATTGTCTTATTTTTATTTATTCAATATTTATTCATATATTCGGGGCCTCGAAATCAAAGTTGTAAACTAATACAGGTGAAGCGGATTTTGGGCCAAAAAGGCTCGAAAGTATAGATTAGGACAGGTGAAAAAATGGGCCGAAAGCTCAATTAGTTAGGACAGGGTGATGGATTTGGGCTTAAGAGCCCAAATCATTTATTTCTTCTCCTCGCTTTCCCCTTTTATATACTTATCTGCTTTTCATTTGCTTAGACTTGGTTAAATCCCCTACTAAGTCATCAAAACTTATTTTTTATACAAATCTTTTCTTAAAATCGCTTTTTTTTCAAAAACCAACTTTTCTTTTTCAAAGTTAGTCAAAGATAGTTTTCAAACAATCCGGATAACCGCAAGTTAGCAGACGTTTTAGGTTCCTTAAAACCTTCCTAAAACGTTAATAGAAACCGCTTACTCAGAATCTTCAAATTTGAATAATTTTTCTATTTTTGATCATTTAAAGTATCATATAAAGTTTTTCTTAATTCCTTTTCAAATAAATTAACTGGAGACTCTTAAAAGTCAAAATTTCCGCAAAACAATTAGCCTACGTTAATTTCAATAAAAAATTAGTGGTTAACCTTCCTTATAATGTATATGTATATTTATTCATAAATTTTATATATATGAAAATATATACATATGTCAGTTTGTATTGTTGCTAATTAACGATGATAGTATTTTCTACATATATGTAAATTTATACACAAATACAAAATTATAAGCAGTGTATCCGGAGGTTAAAATATTACATATTATTAAGAACACATAAGTTAGTCTAATTAACTATCTCCAAGTGAATAACCGGGTTTCTTTATTTTATATATATGAATATGTATACATCCTATAAAACACTAATATGTATGTATTATCTTCAAAATGAATTTATATAGATTTATGCATTTGTCGAATTCAAACAGTTTGTTATAAACATATTTGATGTTAGACTACATCGGCTTGTACTATTTATGTATATTGTACTAGTAGCTTATTAATAAAAGATTTGTGATTGACTTTGTGGTCATTGATGTGTATTCTACATGAATTTTTTATAAATTAATGTATGTACTTATGCGTTGATAAGCATACATTAATTATGACAAACAATAAAAAGTTAACGTATCTTAAAAAAGTCTATGTATATGTAATCAACTATTCTATCATATGTAGACATATGCACGATAATACAAATGTGCACAATACACAATATAATGCTGAAAACAAATTAAATTATAATCCAAAAACATATGTCAAATGTTTTTCATAACAAACAATTAATATTAGTTTCAAATTCTAGATTCCTATAAAATCCACTGAAATATAAAATCTTCACCATAATGATCTTAAAATCAACTCAATGCTAACTATTCCAATTTCATCGGGTAGGGAGACATTTTTTGTCCTTGGTCTTGGAGGGCCATCATTGTCACTGACATAACCTTTCTTCTCTTTATGAAGACTGTAATTCTGAATGAGTGCCGCGTATCGCATGCGATGGTATTCTGCTTCAAAACCCACTGAAGGCACATCTATTCCTTCACTTATATACTCTGTATACCCAGCAATGAACACTCCACTGACATGCATACAAAGAATAGTGTTAATTAATATAGCACATCATTAGTAATACTTGATTAAAAAATTAAAATATTACTTACAAGCTGCCACATTATTGTAGCGTAATGTCTTGTATATTATTAAAACATACATAACAATATGATGTATATTAAACTGGGCATTTCATTACAAAACTTATGTATATTTCTAACATATATATATGTAATTTGTATTTCCTCAAACACACATAAAAATACATAATCAAAACCCATTCATGTATATGTTCAGCAACATATAAACAATAATGTATGTTCATAACAACATATAACAAAACTGGGCATTTCATTGCACATCAAACAACATATCAAAACTTATGTATATGTCTAACATATACATATGTAATGTCCATTGCCTTAAACACACATAAACATGTTCAGTCATGATATTTAGTTTAAGAAATTAGCTCAGTCATGATATTTAGTTCAAATATCATGCTCAGACTTAGTTATGCAATCATGTTCCAAGTCAGGCATGTTCAATATAAGATCTTAGTTACCTTAGTACATTAATTTTGGTCTAGCCAGTCTCATTTGAGGATGAATATTCCCAAGAAGGAGATAATGTAAGACCCCACATTTTTTAGAGTCTTTGAACCGTCGTTCCTACATGTATAAGCCATAATCCAAGTGATTATCATGTGAATATAAGTTTAATGATCTTTATACTAGTGTGTGAAATGCTCATGTGGTTAAAGATGATCATAGAAATCAGTTAAACCTATGTTGAGCTAAGATCCTTTGATTTGTCCAATGTTTGGTATTTGATTCTACAAGGGTCTACTTTAAACATGTAAAACATTTGATATACATGGAATTTTTTATCTCAAGACCCAAAAAAATATAGATAATTGAGTTAGCTTCCAAAACGATACCAATTTCATCTTAATCCGATTCCCGAGAAAAAAGTTATGCCATTTTTCGTGGGAGGCAGTAAGAGTCGCAACAGACCCTTGAAGCGAGGGCTTCTTGACCCAAATAAGGATCACGATGTGGGGGCTATTCCCCTATAATTTTAGCTTTTTAAGGGTCAAGGGGCACTTTGGTCCTTTCCCCTCAACCCCAAACGTCCAAGGGATGGTTTATAGCATCTAAAAGGGCATTACTTGCCCATCTTCCTCAATATTTCTCACGTAAAAACCCTCCTCTTACAAAGATCAACAATTAAATCTTTTTCTCTCAAGAACACAAGGATTTAAGCTTCAAATTCATGATTTCTTCAACAATCCATCGAATTAAGGTTTGTGGGAGTTCATCCATGTGTTCCCTTTCACCCATAGAGCCCAAGAACCCTTATGAGTTTTACATGTTTCAAGTCTAAAGTTATGATATTTACATGTTAATATGAATTATATCCATGAAATTTCATGAGTTTTGATTATGTATCGTGTTTAGAAATGGTTCTCATTGAAATTTCCTTGAGATGTTTGAATGGTGATTTTCATATGATAAATCCTTAACCCATGTTTCTAATATTGAAATTTATGTGATTTTCATGGTTTAACTACTCCCAGGTTTTAACTCATGATCCTCATGTGCTTGATTTCAAGTTAAGAGTATACGTGTTTTCAAGTGGAATGAGCCAATATATATTTTGAATGTTATGATCTTCATATCAAATCCCTAAGTGTGAATTGATTCATGTAGCCATGATATTTTCATGTTCTTGATCATTCCCATGCACAAGTTTAGGGACTTCACATGTTTGATGAAATTCCCATATCATGTTAAAGTAGTTTCAAGATGAATCCCCGAGATATGCCATGTAACTCTATTGTTCCCTTGTGTTTAAAACAAACTTATGTTCAAGCTATGATATTTACATCTTTGGAAGAAAGTCCCAAGTCCTATTTCACGTGAATTCCACGTAAATCCTCAAATCATGATTTTAGTTATGTAATCATGCTATTCTCCCATGTTAAAGATATTCCCATGTCCATGTTCATGATCCCCATGTGTTTGGTGAATTGCCCATGTTAAAGTATTAATCTCCATTTGTTTGATGAAATGCCTTAGTGATGGGTTTCTTTAAATAATGCTTACTTATTATGGTTTTAAATGCTCTCATGTGTTCTTATTGTTATTGCTATCGAGTTTGGGGGTCATGAATATCAAAAATTTAGTTATTTACCTAGTTTCAGTATCTACTGAATGATTTTAGTTAAACCATAGAAAATATCATTCAGTTAGTGATATGATCAGTTGTGAGTCCAATTAAGTTAGCTCAGTCTGTTTTTAGTCCCAGTATCAGTTTATATGTTAGTAATTACCTCAGAATCTGTATGCACTATTATTTTCAGAATGCCATGACCTGAGCTTACCAATTATTAGTTAATAGTATATGCACCAGTTAGTATTCCAGTGTCATTTAGTTGGGAGTAGGATTCAACACTGAGCGAACCCAGGGATGGGTGCATTTCTGCCAGTATAGGTTTTGACTCTTAGTAGTAATCCTTGATTTATAAAACTATGTAGCCAGCATAGGTTTGAGATGTCTTCCTGTTAACTTAGGGTTGAAACATCTCTCATGAGTTTCCTGCCAATAGAGGGTTACACCTTAGTCCTTTTAGACACTAGTTCAGTGGATTCACATAGCTAGTGTCAGTACCCGTGGCATGGTACGGATACCTTTCCAACTGGGGTTATAAGTTGGACCCTAATTAGCTTAGACTGGGGCATATTAGTTAGATAATACCTCCCACAGTCTTAGTACAGTATTCAGTGTCTCCTCAGTTCAAGTTTGCTTGACTAAGTATACTGTAATGCCCCGAGTCTGCACTCTAGACATCACACAGTGCTTACGACCCAGAAGGATTACAAGCTAACCCATGTCTGGTACATGTTGTAAGCACTAAATAGTAATACTGAAAATATATGTGGAAATAATTTAAGAATGCCATAGGGTTCATAAACTAAAAATAAGATACTGATTAGTGATGGTAATACTGAGTATAACTGATAACAATATCTGAGAAACTGAATAACTGACTGTGCTAGTCTGAAAGTCTCTAACTGTCTGAATATGGAGTTGATGGGAAAAGTCCCCAACTAACCCATACTAAACTGACTACTTAACTGCTGAAATAATGATATAAATAACTCTATCCTCAAAATATGAGAACTCACCACTATGTCTGCTGCTGATAGCTTGAGCTGCTAAGTATGATCAGGAACCTGAGCATCCAAACCTATGATATGAGACATCATAGCACGTAGAAAGAGTATGCGTCAGTACTTTGAATGTACTGGTATTCTAAGTGAGGTGGGCTAATGTTACATGGGTTTATATGCATGAGATGATAATTGGCTGAATTAATATCATAAAGTAACTAAATAAGTATATATGCAAAATTATAACTGTTGATTATACTGAACATACAATATTGCACATGTAAAACTATAACTGCTGAATATACTGAACATGTGATACTGTGCATGTGATTATACATCATGTATCTAGGATTTATACTAAAACTCAATACTGAATTTTGATGGCTATAACTGATAACTGATAATGGATAGCCATTATTCTGTAGAACTGTCTGAGTTCTTTACTGAATACTGAGAAAGAAACTCTAATTGTGGGAGTGTTTATCTAACAGACATAACCTGATGTATACACTGATTTAGGATCAAACCTGTGACCCCAGTTAGAAGGGTGTTAGCACCTTACCACGGGATACTAAAAATTTGTGTTAACCCTAGTCTGGCAAAAAGACTCATGAAATATATATATATGATTGCGTCAACCCTAACCTGGTAGGATGACGAATTACCCTACGCTAGCTATGCATTTTTGTAATGCAGGGACTACTATTAAGGGTCAAACCCTCTCCCGGCAGGAATGCCCCCATCCCTGGGTTCGCTTGGTACTGAATCCTACTCCCAACTGAATGGACACTGAACTAATTTTTAGACTATACTAGGCTTGACTGAACTGATATTGATCGTGTTGACTGATTGCACTGGTCTGAGTTTGCTGAGTTTTGTTAACTGACTGATTACTATGTTCTTGACATCTACTGGGACTATTCTATAGTTACTGCAACTAAATAAATAGCTAGCTTTTGTGTAATAAATAACCCAGTACTCGATAGCATCAATAATAATAAGGCATAAAAATTCTTGAAAACTTGGCAATAGTTAATTGTTCACAATGCAATCACTAAGATATTTCATCAAGCATTTGAAAGTCATGAACTCATACATGAATGAGAATACATGCTAATGTATCATAATTACACTATTCAATTCACATAGACATTCTATCAAGAACTTGCAAGGCATAGACTTAACATGGAAGTAGTTTAAACATGTAGTAATAGCATGAGTTCACTACTAAGATCAATAATGGATCACAAATGCACAATTAATTCACTTTAGACATTTTCTCAAACACTTAGGGGGCATAACATTGTACTTAGTCATGAACAACATGCTAATGCATCATGACTAGAACAACCAATTCACAATTCAAGGATTTTAACATGGGAATTACATCAATCACATCATTCTATCTCATATTCATGAAACTTGCAATTTAAATCTTGAATTGAAACCTTTCCAACAACACAAACATGAACATAATTTAATTCATAACATGAAAATCATAATTTAAGTTTTGAAAAGGTGTTCTTGATATCCTAGGGTGGAAGAAGACCCAAGGATGAACACCTAACATACCTTAATTATTGATTTCTTAAAGATTGTTAGGGATTTCTTGTAATTTGTATTTGAATGAAAAAGGGGCTAGGGTTTGTTCTTAATGGGAATGCTTTTGATTTTTGAGAGAATTGTGATAAATGAGGGAAAATGTTGTTTTAGGACCTAATCCCATGTTAATGAGAGAGGAAAATACTGAAATACCCCTCTGAACTTAGGATTAAATGAGCTAAAAAATGCTAGTGATGTGATAGACGATATGCCATGTCGATAGACTCGATGCAATTGCTGATACGCCATGTCGATGTTGTCAATGCATTTACTGGTACATCGTGACTTGATCACGTAGATGCACTATTTTGGGCATCTAAACATGGCTTTAACGATATCCAAAAATTTTAAAACACACCCAATATGACCTATTGACATCCCTAATCATGAATCAGTTTAAAAATTGGCAATTTAAGGCTTGAAATATTGAAAATAAGATCATTCAATTATGAAGTTTAAAATGCTTCTAAGTCTTAAAAATTAGCTAAATTGCCTAAGTCTAGGACCTCTTTTAGCATGCTATTTAGGATTGAAATAACTAGGAATTTTGCGGGGTCTTACATGTACAAACTTTTAAATATTTAGTTTAACAGTTTTTTGTTTTA
This sequence comes from Capsicum annuum, assembly GCF_002878395.1. NCBI lineage: Eukaryota > Viridiplantae > Streptophyta > Magnoliopsida > Solanales > Solanaceae > Capsicum > Capsicum annuum. The sequence continues at coordinate 17,009,171 of NC_061114.1, read as the reverse complement.
TAGACCATAGATTATTTCAGTACCATAACAGATATACACTTAGTTTTGCATTCTCAGATATTACAGTTTTCACACATTCATGCTCAGTTATCTCATGTTGTTTAATTGGCCTTTCCCTTATATGCATAGTACTCCATAATTTCAGTCCAGTTAGTCAGACTAAGTTTAGTCTAGTGTTACATGATCAATATTCATTCATCAACTATCTAGTGTTTGGATATCATTAGTCCGTATTCTTGTATCAACTACTTAGTGTATAGTCATTAGTTATCCCCCTTTACATAGAGTTCAGTCATTCCGTGCCCATACATCAGTTATTTAGTCAATTAGATCAGCTCAGTACATGTATGTTTGGTCTCGCATGTTCATGTATCCATGTTTTATTGTATCCTAGATTTAGTTCAGTCCAGTCTTACATGACCAATTTTCAGCTATCAGTCATTTAGTTAATCAGATAAACTTAGTATATGTTACGCTTGGTTCTGTATGTTTAGGTATTCATGCTCAGTGTAATTGTATATTCATATCCCCGATGTTATGTTAGTTTCTATCACGTAGTTTCAGACTAAGTATTCATACAATATCCATGTTTTACCATATCCCAGCTTCAATTCTACTTATTCTACAAAAGTACAGAGTTTTAAGAAACTAAGTGTAGTGATTCACCATCTTATCAGATCATGTATGTTACTCATGTTTTAAGATGTTTTCATCTTTTAGTTTATTCCAGCATATTGGTGAGTCTACTTACTCCTAGTCATCCATGTTTCAAGATTTGTATGAAACTAGTTTTGCTTATTGCATTAACCCCTGCATACTCAGTATATTCCAGAAGTACTAATCCATATTTATGTTTGTGTGGCTACATTGTCTCATAATGTAGATACCAGTTATAGTTTACGCATCAGGATCAGATAGTTGCTACTTCCACCTAACAGGTGAAGAGTTCTCCTATTTCAGGGACTTCAGTCAGATTTAGTCCATGTACAGTTTATTTATTTTTTATATGTATTGATTTTTGGTAGTTAGAGGCATGTCCCAACTATTTATAGTTAGTATAGTAGAGGCTTCATAGATGTAAGTCAGAGTCAGTCATGTAATTTCAGTTGCTTCCTTTAGATTTATCTAATTTTAAAACTTTATTAGTTATATACTATTTCAGATTTTCAGTATGATTTTGTTTCCGCACAGCAGAATTCATTATTGAATGTATTATAATTTAGTTGCTTAACAGTTTGCCAGTTCATGGGTTTACTTGAGATCACTTGTGGTTCCTAGAACCAAGTGGCGTCCAGGGTGTACTCTCGGGGAGTTACAGGTTCTTATTATTTTCCTATAACAAAAACAGACGATATTCATAATAGACTAAATTACAAGTGAAAAATAAATGAAATAAACACATACAAAAAAAAGACTAGAAAAAATAGGCCAAAGAAATATACCTCCAAAGATACATATGAGCCTGAGGTAAATTCTTGATTATGATCTACAATACGCATGTAGCTAATTAAAAATATCTAATTAGCTCGTACATAGAAATACTTGTGAAAAAAAAGTAAAATATCTTTTACTAAAATAAATTAAACTACAAAGGTACCGCGTATGTATGATTGAATATAAAAATATTTTTATTTCTAATTTTTTGAGAAAAATTTTCATTTGATGATGTTCATACAATTGACAATATCCAAAAGATATAAATCAATTTTATATATGTGTGTGAGTGTGTGTGTGCGCGTGCGTGCGTGCGTTGTGTGTGTGTGAATAGCCCGAAAAATAAAATATATGAACATAAACTTGATAACATTTTCTTAAACAAATATTTATTTTACAAAGAAGCAAACCTACTCGGTATAGAACTTTACCGTGACATAGTTGTGAAGGTTCTACGCTTACAAATAACTAAAACACTAAGCATCCTTATGTATCTTATTTATAATAGTTCAATATTTAATTTTCTTATCTGTATATTTATTTCTTAGATTTTATTACCTTAATAAATTGAAGATAAATTAGATATAGAGTAAAATTAAATATTCATACTTTTAAATTGATCAAAAAATTGATTTATAGCAGGGATTTTATGTGTACATAATAAATGTTTTTTACCCACTTTAATGAAACACCATAGTTTATGGACCTTAGAAAATTTCCTTGATTTCTGGTGCCTAGACAGGATACGACTGGGGGAAACTAGTTGTACACTCGGGTACGATTCGTATGGATCGGTCGTATGCTATCCAATATTGATTTATGGCATGGACTTTGGTTACTGGGATGGATATACTTAGGCTACGAGTCATATTAGTGTGTACAGATCATTTGGTTCCTTAACTTAATCTAAAACTGGGTTATTTAGGTTGTATCTGAGTACGAGTGGCTTACCTGGATCCGTAAGTCAGGGTATGAGTCATACCCAAGACTCGTATAGGAAACACTGTTCAAACCTTATGTGATTCAATCTTTCTAGGGATACAAGTGATGGTTACTGATCATATGTGGTTAATATGACTTTCTCGTGCCATAACTGTGAAGGTTGTTGGGTTACAAATGACTACAACACTAAGAAGTCTTATACTTCTTATTTATACTATTCAATATTTAATTTCACTTTATCTGTATATTTATTTCTTAAGATTTTATTACCTTAATAAATTGAGATAAATTAGATATGAAGCGAAATTAAATGTTCGAACTTATAAATTGGTCAAAAAATTTAATTTATAATAATGATATTGCGTCTACATAATAAATGTTCTTTACCCATTTTAACTAGTGTCACGAAAATATATGTGTATATAGATACACACATACATTTTGAAATGTACATATATGTATGCACATATATGTATGTACACACACACACATATAGCTATAAAATAAAATAAAATTGATGAACATAAACTTGATAACATTCACTTAAGCAAATATTTATTTCACCAAAAAGTAAATAATTGATACCTGCTCATCATAGAACTTTCACGTGCCATTGCTGTGAAGATTGTTGACTTACAAATGACTACAACACTAAGAAGTTTTATGTTTCTTATTTATAATATTTAATATTTAATTTACTTTATCTGTATATTTATTTTTTGAGATTTTATTACCTTAATAAATTTAAAATAAATTATATATGAAGCGAAACTAAATGTTTGAACTTTTAAATTGATCAAACAATTTAATCTATAATAATGATATTACGTGTAAATAATAAATTTAACCCATTTTGATAGTGTTACAGAAATATATATATATAACCCATTATAATAATGATTCTCGTGCCATAGTAGCGAAGGTTTTTGGCTAACAAATGACTACAACACTAAGTTGTCTTACATTTCTTATTTATAATATTCAATATTTAATTTCACTTTATCTATATATTTATTCTTCGAGATTTTATTATCTTAATAAATTGAAGATAAATTAGATATGAAGAAAAATTAAAAGTTCAAATTTTTTAAATTGGTCTGAAAATTTAATTTATAATAATGATATTGCGTCTACATAATAAATTTTCTTTACCCATTTTAACTAGTGTCATAAAACTATATATATATATATATATACACACACACACATCTGTATATGTACATATATGTCTGTACACACACATGTATAACCATAAAATAAAATAATATGTACGAACATAAACTTGATGACATATATATATATATAGAGAGAGAGACACACACACACATATTTGAGAAAAAATTAAAATATCTTTATTAATAATAAATTAAACTATAAAGATACCACTTATGCATGATTGAATATAAAAATATATTTATTTCTAATTTTTAAAGTAAAATTTTCATTTGACAATGTCCATACGATTGAAAACATCCAAACGATATAAATAGATTTTAGATATGTGTATGTGTGTGTGCATGTGTGTGCGCATGTGTGTGCGTGTGTATCGTGTGCGCGTGCGTGCATGCATCGTGTGTGTGTGTGTGAATAGGCCATAAAATAAAATGTATGAACATAAACTTGATAGCATTTGCTTAAACAAATATTCATTTCACAAAGAAGAAAATCTACTCAGTATAGAACTTTACCGCACATAATTATGAAGGTTGTTGTCTTAAAATGACTACAACACTAAGTAGTCTTATGTTTCTTATTTATACTATTCAATATATAATTTTACTTTATCTGTAGATTTATTTCTCGAGATTTTATTACCTTAATATTTTGAAGATAAATTAGATATGAAGCGAAATTAAATGTTCAAACTTTTAAATTGATCAGAAAATTTAATTTATAATAATGTTATTGCGTCTACATAATAAATATTTTTTACCTTATTTTAACTATTGTCATAAAAGATGTTTCTATAATGAGCCTCTGTCATGATCCAAATCACAGATCTTATGGACATCTACCTTACTCTACCCTAGATTCGAGAACCCTTACCAAACCGTTCATTCAATTAGTGTGAAAGACATTATTATACCTTAAGCATAAATAAACCATCAATAAATAACCTTATGTTCAAGTCAACTTTATTATAAAAATATATTGTGGAATTCTGCTAGATAATTTTTCAGAACATAATCTAAATCGGTACAAGAGTACTAAATTAATGGTGGAATGACACCAAGACACATCATCCATGTGTGAGTAGGAATGAAAAATTATTTTTTGAGAAAAAAGTGACTTCTCAAATTACTAAAAATGAATTAGGAATGAGATATACTACTGAACTAGAAGATGCACGATGCAACATTGACATTCTACCACGTGGATAGTGAGCCTGATTTATTTAGATTACAAATGAGTTATAATTAATATTGCATGATAAGAGAGAATTTAAACGTGCATTAACAACTCAAGAAAAGATATAATAATAATAATAATAATAATAATAATAATAATTTACCACCATACCCTTCTTTTTTTAATATTTTGAATTTTCCAGCATTGGAGGAACAAAATTCATATTGGGGTTCACATTATTTTCCTATAAGAAAAATAGACGATATTCATAATAGAATGAATTAAAAATAAAAATAAATAAAATAAACACATACTAAAAGAAAAGGCTTGAAAAAGCTATCTAAAGAAATATACCTCCAAAGATACTATTAGGTAAATTCATGGTTACGATCTTCAATATGCAGGTATCTAATTAAAAATATCTAATCGGCTCGTACATAGACATATTTGAGAAAGAATTAAAATATCTTTTAATAGTAATAAATTAAATATAAAGGTACCACGTATGTATGATTGACTAGAAAAATATATTTATTTCTATTTTTTTGAGCAAAATTTTCATTTGGTGATGTTTATACAATTGACAACATCCAAAAGATATAAATAGATTATATAAGTGTGCGCGTGTATATGTGTGCGCGTGTATATGTGTGCGCGTGCGTGCGTTGTGCGTGTGTGTGTGTTAATAGGCCATAAAATAAAATGTATGAACATAAAATTGATAACATTCTCTTAAAAAAATAATCATTTCACAAAGAAACAAACCTACTTAGTATAAAACTTTACGATTGACATAGTTGTGAAGGTTCTTGTCTTACAAATGACTACAACACTAAGCTGTCTTGTGTTTCTTATTTATAATATTCAACATTTAATTTCACTTTATTTGTAAACTTATTTTTCTAGATTTTATTACCTTAATAAATTGAAGATAAATTAGATATGTAGCGAAATCAAATGTTTGAACTTTTAAATTTTTCAGAAAATTTAATTTATAATAATGATATTGTGGCTACATAATAAATATTTTTTTAGCTTATTTTAACTAGTGTCATAGAAGGCATTTCTACAATGAGCCTCAGTCACGATCCAAATCACGGATCCTGCGTACACTTACCTAACTATACCCTAGATTCGAGAAATCTTATCATATCGGTCATTTAATTAGTGAGAAAGACCTTATTATACCTTAAGCCTTATTATACCTTAAGCATAAATAATCCATCTGTAAATAACCTTATGTTCAAATCGAAACTTTTTTATAAAAATATAATGGAATTCTACCAAATAATTTTTCAGAACCTAATATAAATCGGTACAAGAGTACTAAATCAATGGAGGATTGACCCAAGACACATTATCCATGTATGAGTAGGAATGAAAATTTATCTTTTGACAAAACATTGAGTACTTAAATTACTAAAGGTAAATTAGGAATGAGGTATACTACTAAACTAGAAGATGAACGATGCAATATTGACATTCTACTACGTGGATAGCGAGCCTGCATTTATGTAGATAACAAATGACTTATAATTAATATCTCATGATAACAGAGAATTTAAACGTGCATTAACAACTGTATAATAATAATAATAATTTATTATTATTATTATTATTATTAATAATAATAATAATAATGTTCTGCCATATACTCTTCTTTTTTTACATTTTGAATTTTTCAGCATAGGAGGAACAAAATTCATACTGGGGTTCACATTGTATTCCTATAATAGAAATAGACGATAATCATAATAGACTGAATTATGATTACTTATATGGTTCAGCTTCATTCTAGAAGCCTCACCTTGGGATATTTCTGTCTTTTCCTCTTTTCATATCAGCTTGGGTGATAGGCTTACTTGTCAAGGTACACCACAACAAGTGCCATCATGACCCTCATTTTTGGGTCATGAAAAATCGGTATCAGAGCAGCTAGGTCTCATTGGTCTCAATAGTGTAAGAATGGGATGTCTAATAGAGTCTCACAAATCAATACATAGACGTCTGTATCTATCTTCGATAGGTTATAGGATGTCCTTAGGAAACCTCCCTCTTTTTATTCTTTATCGTGCGAATTCTTTCATATCTTTTGTTTTGATTTGTGTTTCACTCTTTTTGTGTGGACGGTATAACTTATACTTCTATCATTTGAGAGATGCAAAGAGAGATTGGTGGAGGCTGCTTGTCAAATGTAGACCCCATGATTCTCCTGAGATAACTCGGAATCAGTTCATCGAGGATTTTCTATAGAGATTTGTGCCTTTCAATTTGAGAAGATCCTATGAGAGAAGAGTTTGATCATTTGGAGCAGGGCTCAATGAAAGTTTTTGAGTATAAGGCATGTGTAACAACCCGAGACTACCCCCAAGTCATCACATGGTGCTTGGAACCATAAGTGATCCCAAGGTAACCCATGAACTTGCATACTATTAACCAACTAAAATATAACATAATAAATAGTTATTATGCTGTACAGAAACATAATCATATTGAAAATCTAAAATAGATACAATACTGATAAAACTTTATAATTTGATAAATCTAAACGATGAAACTGAAATTACATGACTGACTCTAACTGACATCTAGGAAGCCTCTACTATACTGACTATAGTTTGTTGGGACATGTCTTCAACTACTACTAATCAACACCCATGAAAGTAAATGAACTGTACATGAACTAAAACTATCTGGAGTTGCCAAAGTAGGAGAACTCATCACCTGTTGGCTGGAATCTGCAACTGTCTAATCGTGATGTACGGGCTACAACTGGTACCTATATTATGAAACAATGTAGCCACAAAGACGTATATGTGGATTAGTACTTCTAGAATGTACTGAGTATGTAGGGGCGAATGCAATAAGTAAAACTGATTTCATAAGCAATCTTAAAACATGCATGCTAAGTGTAAGTGACTCACCAAAAAGCTAAAATAAACTGAAAACTAAAATATCTTAAAGCATGAGTAACAAACATTCTCTGATAAGATGGTGAATCTCTACACTTAGTTTCTATAAACCTTTACTTTAATAATATAAGCATAACTGAAGCTGGGATATGATAAAACATGGATACTGTATAAATACTGGGTCTAAAACTACATGATGGAGATTGACATAGATTGAGGATATAAATATACACTGACACTGAGCACGAATGCATAAACATACTAACTTATCTGATTAGTTGAATGGATGATAGCTGAATATTGGGCATGTAAGACTGAACTTTACTTAGTCTGAATAACAAGACTAAAACTGTAGAATATTATGCATATGAGGAAGGGACTAACTGAGTAACATTAGATAACTGGGCATGAATTCATGAAAACTTTATTATCTAAGAATGCAAGACCAAGCATATGACATGATTTTGAAATAGTTTATAAACTGAGGTACTAAAATACTAATAACTGAATAACTGATAATTGTACGCTATGGTCAAGCAAACATAAAATTGAACCGAGTTATTGATCTGATTACTGGACTGAGACTGTGACTAAGACTGTAACTGAGATGGTAACTGAGACTGTAACTCAGACTGTAACTGAGATGGTAACTCAGACTGTAACTAAGACTGAATACTGAATTCTAAAAACTGAGTAACTGATAGCTGCAATTATTGATAAATGAGTTACTGATAATTAGGTGACTGTTTTTAACTGTCCTGATTCAGTAGAACTAAACTAAGTTCTGTACTGAGCTGGGTGACTATTTTTGATAGTCCTAATTTTGTAGAACTGAACTGAGTCTGAAGCTGAAACTGTAATTGTGGGAGGATCATCTAACCGACCTAATCTGAGCTAATTGGGGTCCAACCTGTAACCCTAGTTGGAAGGGTGTCAGTACCGTACCATGGGTACTAACACTGACTGTGTGGCTCCACTAAACTGGTGACTTGAAGGACTAAGGAGTAACCCTATACTAATAGAAAATTCAATGAGATGTTTCTCAACCTTAGACTGGCACGAAGACATCTCAAACCTACGCTAGCCATATAATTCTGTTATTTAGGGATTACTACCAAGGGTCAAACCCTCAACTGGAAGGATTGCCCCATCCTTGGGTTTGCTCGGTGCTGAATCCTACTCTCAACTGAATGACACTGGAATACTAACTGGTTCGTGCAACATTAACTGATAACTGATAAGCTTTGGTCATGGTATTCTAAAAATAATAGTGCATACGAATTCTGAGGTAATTATTAATGAATAAACTCATACTGGGCTGTACTAGGTTTGACTGAACCCATACTAATTCTATTGACTGACTGAACTAGACTGAGTTCATTTTGTTTTGTTAACTGACTGAGTTCACCAATTTTAATTAATCGACTGAGTACTGCTATTCTTGACCTTTTACTGGGACAATTCTATATCTACAACAACTACATAAATAGTTAGATTTCGGTAATAAATACCCCCAGGACTCGATAGCTTAAATGATAAAACCTAGCAATTCTTGAAAGGATAACCATAGTCAATTGTTCACAATTCATTAACTGAGATATTTTATCAAACACTTGGAGGTTATGGACTTGTACATAAATGAGAACACATAGAAACATGTCATGATCATGAACTTAAACATGGGAATATCTTAAACATAGGAGCATAGCATGATTATATAACTTAAATCATAAATTGGGGAATTCACATGTAATTAGCTTGAAATAGGACATGGATATTTCATCAAAACGTGTAAAGTTCATAGCTTGAATGTAAGAAAGTCCTAAATATGAGCGAACAATTGAGTAACATGGAAAAGTTCATAGCTTGGGGATTCATCTTGAAATTGACTTAACATGATATGGGAATTTCATCAAACATGTGGAATGCATGAATTTAAAACATGAGAATATTGCTAAACATCATGAATTTAGGATCTATCATGGAATTTACTTAAATAAAGCAGGGGAAATTCAAATTCATAGCATGAATAATTTAAAATCTTGCATGGAGTAATACATGGGATGTATTAAATTAAAAACACCATGAAAACATGAAATTCAATTTCTTGAACATACAAAATACCATAATAATGGAGAATTCATTATTTATTTAAGTAAAAAGAGTTTTTGGGCTCCATGGGTGAAAGAGGACCACTCCCACATATCTTAAAGATTTAATCTTGAAGGAGAAACACAATCTTGAAAGCATTCTTGAATTATGAAACTTGAGTTCTTGCTTTTGTTGAAGAAAAATTGATGAAGTTCTTGGTGTTTTTGAGGAGGCTCTAGTTTTTCTTTGAGAGAAAAGATGATTAATTAAGTGTTATGGGTGGATTTGGGTGAGGAGAAGTGATTAAAGTGCCCCTAGACCCTTTAGAAATTGAATTAGCGTGTGAAATAATTTCGTAACGCATTGGCTAATGCGTCGCGTTGCTATCACGTCGGCTTACTGCCTCACATAGAAAATGTCATAACATTTTGCTCAGGTATTAGATATAGGCAAAATTGGTATTGTTGGAAAGCTAATTCAATTATATACAATTTGGTGGGACATGATCTGCAAAAATTCTATGCATATAAAAAGTTATACATAGTTAAAATATACCCTTATAGTATCAAATACCAAACTTTGGATGAATCAAATCCTCTAAGCTTGACTTTATTCTAAGTGATTCTTATGAATATTTTTCACCTCAAAATCAAATAAAGTATGAGGATAAATATGATAAAACTCATATTTGCATGGGAATCATTTAAATCATATCTTATACACTGAGGAACGATGATTCAAAGACTAGCCAAAAAATGTTGGGTATTGCAGCATGCTTCCATGCCCTGTCTAGATATTCTATGATAGCATTTCCATCGAGTCTAAGAAGATTCAAAAGTTTGTGAAGGTTTTGAATATTCCTCTTTAGTTGGCTACATCTCAGATAGTTGTGGTTGCGGTTTGTTTCTAGGGTATAATGGATCATGCTAAGATGGCAAAGTATATTCTTAGTGTATCTCAGGGAGGCAATAAGAAGGAGCAATATTTTGGTGAGTTCAGGAGTCAGACCTATTGAGGTAGATATTTTAGAGGTTCTCGTGGATACCATGGTAGGCCAGTGTAGGTAATTTTATAGAGTTCTCTTGGTGGATCTTCTAGTTCAGCAGTTCAAGGGGGCTATTCAAGCTCAGTTGTACTTTCTCTTATTAAGACTGGTTTTAGTAGTTGCTATGTATATGATAACATTAACCATATGGCCGAGGAGTGATCTCGTCGTGTGTTTAGACATATTCCTAATTTAGCTGTGAGAGGTAGGGAATCTACCAAAGGTAAAAGAGGTTGATATGGTAGAGCCTATATTGATAGTTGTGGGGCTACTCAACTAGTTGGTAGTTGTGGATAGTGTTATGCTATACCAGCTAGACCTAAGGCAGAGGATTCTGATGTTGCGATTATAGGTACATTCCTTATTTGTTTCAGACCTGCATTTGTATTTATTTTATCCCGGATAGACTTTATCCTATGTTTTTGTGTATTTTCTTTGGATTTTGATTCTATAGTGAGCCTCTTTCCATGCCTATTTGTGTATCTACCTCGGTAGGTGATTCTTTTATGGTGGATCGGGCGTACCAATCTTGTGTTGTGACTTTTATCGAGTGTGAGATTCTGGTAGATTTGCTTGTATAAGATATGATCAATTTTGATATTATTTTATGCTTGAATTAGTTAGATCGTTATTATACTATCTTAGATTGTTTTGCCAAGACTATGAATTTAGCTTTGTCGGGTTAGCCAAGGATATCTTGGAAGGGCACACATTATTCGGGTCCTAAGAGGGTCATATCTTATGTTTAGGCTTTTAAATTGGTTGAGAGGAGATGTTTATCTTACTTTGCCTATATTCATGACACCAGTGTTATTGCACCCCCTACCTTAGATTCTATCCATGTTGTTCGTGAGTTTATGGATGTGTTCCCTATGAACTTGCCTAGTATATCTTCAGATTGAGATATTGATTTTATTATTGATATTGAGTCGAGCACCAAGCCCATTTCTATTCCTCTTTATAGAATGACCAAAGTAGAGCTGAAGGAACTGAAGGATCAATTTCAAAAGTTGTTGGATAAGGGATTTGTTCAGCCTAGTGTTTCACCTTAGGGTGTGCCTATTTTGTTTATGAAGAAAAAGGATAGGTCTATGCAAATGTGCATTGATTATCAACAGTTGAATAGGGTGACAGTTAATAATAAGAGTCCTCTTCTTTGTATTGATGATTTATTTGATCAGCTTCGGGTGTTGTAATATTTTCGAAGATCGAGTTAAGGTTTGGTTATCACCAACTGTGGATTAGAGCTTCAGATATTCTGAAGATAACTTTTTAGACTCGATATGGTCATTATGAGTTCTTGGTAACGTCCTTCGGTTGACCAATGCCCCTGCTATGTTCATGGAATTGATCAACCGAGTGTTTCAACCGTATCTTGACTCCTTTGTTATAGTATTTATAGATGATATCTAGGTTTATTCCAAGAGTGAGGCTGAGCATGAGGAGATTTGTGGATTATGCTTTCGAGATTAAGGGATAAGAAGTTGTATGCTAAGTTTTCTATGTTCGAGTTTTGGTTGGAGTCTCTTTCTTTCTTGGATTATGTGGTGACTAAGGAATGTATTATGGTTGATCAAACCAAGGTCAATGGTTCATTATTGGTATAAACCTACTTCGCCCATCGATATTCAGAGATTTGTTGTCTTAGCAAGTTATTATTGTTGTTTTGTTGAGGGTTTTGTAGTCTTAGCAAGTTATTATTCGTATTTTTTCTAGGGTTTTTCATCCATTGCATTTGTCTTTAGTAGAGTTTGATATAATAATAGCTACCATTCCAGTATTGATATGGCTCCTTTTGAGATGTTGTATGGTAGGCATTGTTATTTTCCAGTAAGTTGGTTCGATGTTTTAGAGGTGAGACCTCGAGGTGCGGACTTGTTTCGTGAGTCGTTGGATAGAGTCTGGGTCATTCAGGATAGACTTAGACCGGCTTAGATTATGTAGAAGTGTTATTCTAATCATAGAATTCAAGCCTTGAGATTTGGTGTTGGTGATCATGTTTTCCTTTGACTTTCACCCATAAAGCGTGTGATGAGGTTTGGGAAAAGGGGAAAGCTTAGCCCCAGGTATATTTTTTCATTTGGGATTCTTCAGACTGTTGGTGATATCGATTATGAGTTGGCTTTGCCCCTTGATCTATCAGTTGTTCATCCAGTTTTTCATGTTTCTATGCTACATTATTGTATTCTAGATGAGTCTCATGTCATACATTGGGAGTCAGTTTAGGTAATTGAGTGGTTGTCCTTTGTTGAGGAGCCAGTTTCCATTTTGGCTAGGGATGTTAGGTGGTTGCACTCTAGAGTGATCCCTGTGGTTAAGGTCTAGTGGCTACATCAACCTGTAGATGAAGCTACTTGGGAGGTCGATTCTGATATGCATAGTTCTTATCCCCATCTCTTTATTGATTCAGGTATTTTTTTTTGGCTTAGTTCGAGGACAAACTAGATTTTTAGTGGTGGATGATGTAAGGAGCTAAAAAGTGGATGATGTAACGACCTAAAAAATTAATGAAATATGTGATATTTGTGATTTTGTGTGATTTGACTGTTTTACCACTCCCCGTAGTTGAATTATAATATTTCTAGGGTGTGAGAGTGATTGACATAATTTTCGATGCATTTTGGTATTATTTATGCAATATTGTGATTTTGGATGGCTACGAGAGCCTTATTTTGGACTTATGTGGATATCTTTTGAGCTGTGTGACAGATGGCCATACAGACTGCACCAACAGCTCCATAAGATAAAATTAGGATAGGTAAACCTTTGGTTTGGGTCCTGGTGCACCCGAGCTCATTTCGACCTATTGGTCGAAAATTTGGAAAATTGAAAATATGAGTGTGGGACCCACATTAGATTAAAACGACCTCGGATAAAAAATCCGACTTTGTCAGCAGATCCATAATATCGATTTTAGGATGTTAGCATGTTTTGTATGATTTTATGATTTTTAAATCTCATTACGACCCTCAATTTGGAAAATTATTATTTTGAGTTTCGGGGGTCAACATTGTGAAAACGATATTTCTCTATAAATCTGATTTCGCCATCACGTCCGAAATGTCGAATTTAGTATGAGTGCATAGTTTATTTGTATTATCGGACTCCAAACGAATCCTGAGCACCCTATCAAAGTTTGATCAACCAACAAAAAAACTGCTATTGCAGAAAATCTATAATAAATAGCAGATTTTCACCCTTTGTGGCTTATTTTGCTCTTTTTCATCTTGGCACTTGGAAGTTAAACCCTAAAATAGTATGGGAGCTTAAAAATAAAGTTTTTTAAAGCTTGGGAAGCTAGGTTAACACTTTTTTCTTGGTTTTATTATGGATTAAAGGTAAGAATTCATCATTTTCTTAGAAATTTCTTGATTAATTTCTCAAAACCTCAAAATTTTAGGGCTTGATTTTAAACCCTAATTTCAATTCTTTTTACTTGAATAATATTTTTATCTTATAATTACTAGTTTTTCATCAATTTAACCCTTAAAACAATGCCGATTCTTGATTTTAACCCGGATATCAAAGATTATAACCGGTAAAGATCAAAAATGGTTTTTCTTCGATTTGAACCCCGTTTTTAACTCGATTTAACTTTGGTTTTCAGCTGTAGGTTCCAAAAATAGGGAGAACATGTTTTTGAAATAAAGCTTCAATTATAAATGACATTATTTTATCCTTATCCTGAGATCATGTTAGTGGTCACTCACTAACCTGTCTACTGGCGGTTGTATACCCATGCTATGCAGGAACCTACCGTTCTTCTTCTCCTACATAGTGATTGACTTGGGACAGCTGTTTGGATTGATATGGTGAGCTTCCATCTTTTCGTAAGACTCCATTTCATGTTATGGACATTTTTAGACACTTTGATTTTATTTTGGATTATGGTGTTGGCTATGGGTTGAGGCATGTCCCAGCCAAATTTTGTTACTCTTTTGGTTAGAGGCTTTGTAGTACTTCTATCGGTTGGAACGGGTGGGATCGGTATTCGTGTTTACCTTGGCATTGGTATTTGTGTTGGGGATTAAACCTTTGGACGGAATTGTTGGTTGTTCCATCAAATCTCATTTTGGGATTAAATTTCATTATGTTTGAAAATCATTTGGTAATGGCCTGGTTTATGGCCCTTGTTTTGGTAATTAGTTTGTTTTGTTTTGTTTGGACAGCTGGTATAGAGCGGTTGGAATCATTTTGATCGGTCACGATCGTGATCCTATCCTAGAGTCATGATATGAAAAATTATGCTATCTTTTTATATGTTCAAAATTCAGCCAACTTAGGGCTGGCGGCTGTAGGTTGGGTTGGGGAACGTGGGTTGTCTCCGGTCCCGGTAAGATTTGAGATGCCCATTAAAACATGGCCTAGGGGATGGGTCATGTCATTTAATTAGTTTTATAAAAGGTGTTTCAACAGTGAGCCTCTGTTGTGACCCAAATCATGAATTTACGGACATCTACCCAACTCTACCCTATATAAGAGAACCCTTAGCAACCGATCATTCAATTATTCTAGAAGACATATTTAACGTTAAGCATAAATAACCCAAATAAAAATAACCTTATATTCAAATCATAACTTCATTATAAAATTACATTGCGGAATTCTACTAAATAATTTTTAAAAATCTAATTTAATCAGTAGAAGAGCATTAAACCAATGAGGGATGACCCAAGACAACATCCATGTATAAGTAGAATGACAGGAGCTGCTAAAAAATAAACAATGTTATACCGATAGAAGCTTCAACTGACCTGCAACATAGCTATATGCTTAAATTCAGATACAGTAAGTGTAGTATCAGTACAAGTACACACTCTAGCTAGGAGTAATGGCCTATCAGGGTTAGTATCAGATCGGAGAATAATTCCTTGTTGTAACATGGGGCTTAGAGTCACAAGTGGCCCTATTTTGAAGCTTTTTCTATTAAGGAATTGGTCTTGGACCAAAACTCCTAATAAATAATCTTAGGTTAGAATTTCGACAATGCCAGCGATCCAGAATGTTGGTTTTTGGGTAGGGGACCCTTGATTCAGCCTCGAGGCTTTTGATCACATTTTGAGATATTGGATAGATTTTTTGAGAATGAAACTAGGTGTGGAACCCACATTTAATCAAAAATATCTGAGATGAAAGTTTATATAATTTCATTGAGTATCAAATTTTGTATGGTAGCATAGTTTATTTGTGCTCATGGGATTTCAAACAAATCTCAAGCACCCGATCAAATTCCATTTGGACTTAGGAAAAATCTAATCCAGTTGCATATGGAGCAACCAACCATTGCCCATTGTGATTGCGAGGTTGAGGCCGAGTTTGCAAAGGGTCAACCTTTTGACCATTGGACGGAGAGCCTTTCCTTTATCATAATTGTGACCCTCATCATCGCATTTGTGATGGTCTAGACTCTTTTCTATTGCATTTACAAAGGATGAATTTAACATACTTCGTAATCATGACCCTTGGCCTCAGCGATCATTTGTCTGGTAGTATATAGTCCTCTTTTCTGCATTATACATCATTTTTATGTCCTAATCCACCATTTCTAAACCCTAAAGCTTGGAAAAGAGTGAAAAATCATCCATTGAGACTTAGGTAAGATAAATAAACACTCCTTAGACATTTTTCATTCTTTTTTCCATCAAATTATCTTCTTTTCCTTGAGAAATTCTTAGAAAATAGTTTTAAAATCCTTAACTTTGAGGGCTGATTTGGGCCTTGATTTGTAGTACGTTTGTTTTTCACTCTTAAGCATACAATTTTTGTTCTTCGAGGGATCTTGTGACAGATTTAACTTTTGAATTTCATTAATGGACCCCGCAAACCCATTTTTACCTGAATTTAGGCCTAGAGTTTTATATTTTAATATGTGTGTCGTTTTACTCATAGTAACATATAGTATATTATTATAATAATGCAACATTATTTTGAGATTATGGAACAAGAACAAGTGATGTCATGACCTAATTTACAGTTCATGATGGCACCTACCAAATTCCGTCAGTAGGTAAGCCAATACCCTCACCTGGAGCTATCATAATGGGTTAATTTACTAAGAAATTCAAATATTGGGAAAATTTAATGAATAGAAGTTAAATATAAACATAGTGCTCTAATATATATAAATATTCAGGATAACATCCAATAACATGACCTGGTAAGACCAGCACAAGAGCATTTAATATCAATATACACCCAAAAGACTTAAAATATAGTCAATACATCTATCTCAAATACTAAAGACAGAATGTAAAAGCTAAAGGCAAAATGGGCGACTCGAACTCCATGAGCTCACCCTATCTTCCAAAGCTCAACCCTGCATGAACTCGAATCAATAGCGGTAACTAGTACTAAGATCTGCACCAAAAAGCCACAAAACTATAGTATGAGAACCAAGACAATGGGTACCCAGTAGGCATCATTGGTTGACTGAGCTAAGTCATGATACAAGGATGATATAATGCAAGATAATCCTAAGTAAGTCAAGGCATAAAATCAAACACGAATCATTTCTATCCTCCCTATATATGCTTAGTAATATGTAACACCCCACATTTATGAGATAGAAAGTGAACCATCATTCCTATGTGCATAAGATCTAATTCCATGGTTTATATTTAAATTCTTATGTCATGATCTTTCTCCTAGTGTATAGAGTGATTATGAGGTAAAAAGTGTTCATAAAAATCACTTGGAGAAAAGTTGAGCTAAGAGTCATTAATTCATCCAAAGTTTGATATTCGATTCCACAAGGGTATAATTTAAATGTGTATTACTTTCTATACACATAGAATTTTTTATCTCAAGACCTGTCAAATTGTAGATCATTGAATTCGCTTTCCAACAATACAAATTTCGCCTAAAAATAATATCCGAGCAAACAGTTATGGCTTTTTCCATGTGAGGTAGTAAGCCGATGCCATCTTGATGCATCGTATCGACTGCACCCCGACATGAAACCTGACGTGAATTTAAAGCTGTTTTACTCATTATTTCAGTTCCTAATGGGTCTAGGGGCATTTTGGCCATTTTCCCTCACCTAAAATCTGGCTATAACATATAATTTCAGCCCCAAGAAGCCAAAATTGCCTATTATTCACTCGTCCTCTCAAAATCAAAACCCTAACTCCTTCTCCAAAGATCAAGAACTCATCACTAGGATCAAAAATTCTAAGAAAATTGATTAATATTTGGATTTCATTCCTTGAACTACGAAATCTAAGGTACATGGATTTTTTCTAAACTGCATGGGCCTGTTGAAAACTCTTCAAATAAGATTTAAAGTAATATAAGTCATAAAATTTTAAAGGGGTTTTGGAATTATGTTTACAATCTTGCCTTAGGAATTCCTTAATGATATTGATTTGGACTTGAGGCTTTCCCTTGAACTTAATTTGTTTAAGTATATATGTATGTATTTGTTGAAGCTTTGAAATATAAATTGCGAGCGTGGAATATTGAATATTCCCCTCTCTCATTATGTTACTACATAATTGACAAGTTATGGGTTCCTAAATTTGCATGATTTAAAGAATGATTCAAGAGTCTAATTAACTGCATGAATTTTATGATGATTGATAATTGAAGAGAGGGGTATTATTATGATTTAAATGCTGAGAGAATAATTGAAAAAATTTTCAGGAATGTTTATGAAATTTACCACCCCTTATTCGAAATTGTTAAAAAATATAAGAATCATTGCATAATTTTGAAATATATTTTGAAATATGTATTCCCTATTACTATCTGCATGCTTTGGTGGTCTGAACAGTGTTTTAAATGAAAGAAATGATGCATGATATTTTTCTGGCTCAGAATTATGACCTGAAATTCTTGGTATGACGATACCAAAATAGACAATGCCATAATAGATATAGAATAGAATAAAAATTAGATTTTTCTCAGACTTATAGATCTTGAGTTCAGAAAGATGCATGTTTAGAATAGGATAAAAATGGGCATAAAGAGATGTTTCGTGGGTACCCAAATAAGGCATGAGTTCAGACAACTTGTTACTTAAAATCGTATTTTGCCAATACAGGTTATTATATCCCCTAGAGGGATTATACCCTGTCCTAGTGCCCTGTGGCGTATCAGACTTAGACACTCCAACTCTTGCGGCAAACTTGGGTTGGGGGTTTGGCCGCCGAGTTAAGGGGGAACTCCATATAGCCCATGGGATTATAGACTTGTAGGGTGTACCACCTAACTCAGAAGTAATACAAAGAATGAGATTGCATTTACAAATTCTTTTAAGATCATTGGACATAGACCATGTATTTTAAACTATTTTGTGCATAATTTTTTATGAATTCCTCTCACCTATGTTATATATGACAAATTTATTATTTTAGATTGCTCTGTGTACCATTACTTTTGTGTTGACACCATATATTTCAGGATCTAAGACGTAATCCCAGGGTCCCTCTAAGTTGTTGATTGATTGCTCATAGATTTACAGTTGGTGAGCCTCCCTTATTCCGGAAGGCCTAATGTTTAAGTCATTATTGTTTTATTTTGATTTATGGTCCGACTGGGGGCCTTGTCCCAGTCTTCAGACAGAGGTTATTTTTAGTTAGTAGAGATTTCACAGACTAGTGTTAGATGTTTTTTTATCTTTATGAACTCATTTTAGTATTGAGTAGTTTGAAATAAAAGTTGACAATGATTTTGTTTTCTATGTATTTCTGCATTTTCGTTTTGTACATGAATAGTGTCTATGATTGCAAGTTAGAAGGGGCGCTCGGGCCTTCATGGTTTGGGATGTCCATTATGGCTAGGGCCTCATTTTGGGTCATGAAAACCTTGGTATCAGAGCACGGTTCGTGATCCCAGGGTGTCTGTGAAATCGTGTCCAGCAGAGTCTTACTTATGGGTGTGTTGTGCACCATACTTATAATCAGGAGGCCACCGGGCATTTAGGATTTGTTTAACATTTTTCGTACTCTAGTTCATGCTATAGAGTCATCCATAAGAAATTTATCCTAGTTCATTCTTTGTTCTAATTTCAAGGGTCATGCCTTATTGATGGGATAATACAAATCTAAGAGTTTAGCTCCACCAGAGATGTAGTTCTCTCTGATTGATTTATCCACAAAGTTATGAAATTGTACAAGGACTTGAGAGGAGTCCATGAGTGCTCTAAAGTGTGTTGATTTAAGCACATAACCCTATTTGTATCAGTTTTGCGGTTGAACCTAAGGTGTGGAGTATATTAAGTCTCTTTTAACAAAATTCTTGTTGCAGATGTCATGTTTAAGGATAAGGATGTGTAGAAGAATGTTGGAACTGTATTTCCACCTAAGTAGTAGTGTATGTTAAAGTTTCATGAATTATTGGTAGTGAGGTGGTCTAGAAGTTGGTGACATGAAGTCACAAAGTTAGTAGTTAGAGTGAGGGTGACATTTGCATAAATAAATAGTTTTAGTTGTGTAATTGTGGATTAAGGAGTGGTTTACCATTTTATATTGATAGATAAATGTGGTAGCAATAATTTTAGATTGTATGGTAGTCTGTGAAGGAAGTGACTGGATATGATTATTATTTGTTCAAAATAGAGAAGGATCTCAAAGTGGATAGTTATGGTAGTTAGGGAAATTATTTATAAGTGGTAAGTGGAAAGGAGTAGATTAGTTAATAAGTTGTAGGTAGAGACTCATTAGTGTTTATTGAATTTTGAAGATCATTACGATGTATGATTGCGTAAGTAAGTATGATGTGAGGAATTAGAATATGTTGATAAGATTGAAATGGATTACGTTATAAGATTAAGATTGACAAATCCTGCCAGGTGACTTTACCCCTTTGATGGTCTTTTCTTTAGTAGTAGTAAATTAGTAATTCATGTGAGAAAGTATGTAATGAATTTTGAGTTGTAATAATTAGGTTATGACAGGGTTGTTATTGTAGGTAGTAGCCAAGTGAAATGAAGTATTTGGGTTGATTTCCCAATTTGATGAACTAGTAGTATGTGGCATGCTTTACTGGTGGTATATTTATATAATTGAGGATAAACAATAGGCTTGAACTTTAGATGTGGAGTGTAGTGGTGAGAATAGTATCTCGAGATTAATGATGCATGTTTTGTGGGAATTAATTAGTAGGATTGATGTGATATGCGAAATGGCCTAGGTTGATGATTTATGAAAAGTTTAAGTGGTAATTGTGAGGTATATGTGTACGTGAGGACTAGTGATAAAATAATGAATTGTGGTTGAATCATTAAATGGATAAGAACGCGAGTATATATGAATTAGTTGAACTCAGGTACCAGGTTGTTAGATAAAGTTTTATGTTTATAAGTGTTTTGCGTACCTAGATTTAGTTCTTGAACCTTGTAGTATGGAGAAGTTTGGGAAGTTGTTGTATACTGTTCTTTAGAGTTGAATTGAGGAGATATAGGTAGGCAATATGCTTCTTTGGTATAATTTCATAGATTTTGTTAAGTTGTAGGTTATGTGATTTGAGTTGTAATGATAACATCCTAAGGAAATTGAAGATAGAGTATTAAGTTTTTAGAAGTGTGAGTGTCTTTGCACATGAAAATGTTTGTCGTAAGTTGATAACTTTAGTAGTTAGAAGATGTTATGATTTATGTCCCCAAAAGGGGATGTCCTAGAAAAAATTTAGTGTCTTTGAATTCGAGATTAATGAGAGAAGTTTGTGCTCATGTATATACTGATACCCCTTTTATGATAAGGAGTGTGGATGCGTACGCTCATGAGAGTGGGGGTTGTAGAGTAATGACTATAGAGACTAGTAGAAGTTAAAAGTAGCATTTACAGAAAAGAAAGGCTTTCAGGGTACAGTTATTCTGGGAGAGTTTAGAGTTTAAGTATGTGGTGATGCCTCTTTTATTTTGAGAGTTATGGCTATAGATTTGATAAGGGGATATGTATATAAGTCCAGGATTGTGACTTTGATCTAAGGGGGAGATGGGGAATTAATTTAGTTCCCAAATTTTTTCTCAATGCGGCAAGTTGCGGGGAAGAGTCATGACAAATCTATTCCTACTCAAGCATATTCCTCCTACTTCCATTTTAAAGATTATTCTTCTAATGTCCTACATCATTTGTTCAAGTCATGCATGCCTATGGTTTGAGTTCTCTATGGACTTATTTTAGGATTTGACCTCTAAACTAGAAGCAATTATGTCTCTCAATAATCCAGTCTTACATGTATTCAAGCCATATGTTTTGTTTGCTCGTGAAACAAATCTATGTCTCTCAGTATGCTTGGTCCTAAGGAAATATGTTTCTATATGTCACCTATTCATCCTATGTTGGGTTTAGCCAAAGTGATAAAGTTTATACAAACTCATGGAAAAATCTAAGTTCCTTAAATGAGGATCAATCGGTTGAAGACAAAATCTTTGTCTTTGTTGTAATGTAACACCCAGTAGCGTTCACGACTCTATACCACTCTTGGTTGCATGTGTGGAGAACTGACAAACTAAAAATTTTCTTTTTCTAATTTTTAAAAGACTGTCATATTTATGAGCTCTTACCTTTTAAGATTTTTAAATTGATCTTCCTAACCCCAAATCATATATTTTCGAGTTAATTTATGTTCAGGGTGTAAAGGGGATGTTTCGGGGAAGTTTTGGATTTTTCGGACAACGTTAGAGATATGTTTGGATGTTGAAAACAGTGACCCAATGCAAATTCGATGCACCGCATCGATGATCATATTGATGAAGCAGTGGCTCGATGCGATGTTGACTTGTAGTGTCGGTTGGCGTGTTGGTTGCCTAGTTTGTCTTACTGACTTTAGGTCCAAAAGGGTAATTTGATTTATTTCCCTCATTAAATATTGATACGTGCACCAATGTTTTCTCACTATACTTTATCCTAAGAATTCATGCTATATTGTGTTTCTTTAGAACGACTCTCTACTTATGATCCATACACTTGATATATGGAGCACTTCGGGTCGATTTTATCATATCTTTAGTTCTTGTCCCACCTTGATGTAGGTCAATAGGTATGGGCCATAATTGAGTAGTGTTTCTTCCATTCATGACATTTATTTTCATTTCCCTTAATGACCCTCCGTATGATAGTATAATGGAGGCTGTGGAAGTGTGGTGATGTGTTTGCTTTTGGAAGTAGATGTTGTTGAAGGTGAAATTGATGTGATTTTCGAGATAAGGTTATAGGTGAAGGGAAAAGAAGGAGATGAACTTTTGTTGTGTGAAATAGCTATGAAGGAGGGATGAGGCAAAAATAATTGTGGGAGTGATTGAAATTGTTGGTCTTAGTGGGGAGATCTATGTAGTGGGTGTAGTAATGATTAGGATTGAACGTTGTGATTGATAAAAACACAAACCTATGTGCTTTGTCATTTGTACTCTCTTAATTAAAAGTTGAGGGTGTTTGATGGTATTGATAAGGTGTAGAAGTATTCTTAAGGGGATGTATAGTACAGGTCCCCGTAGCTCAAGTTAGAACTTATTAACTCCGAGTTAGGCTTCTACGTAGTAGTACTAAGTCGAGAGATGTGGTTAGATATGTGATAGAATATTGTAAAATGGAATGGACAAAATATGTTATTTAATGTTGGGGCATAGATGAGTGGTGCCTTTAAGCTAAATCAATTTGTTGTATCCTAAGGGGTGGAGAATGCTTCTATCCCGATATTCCGCGAAATCTTAGTCCACGATTAGTACCAATACAAATCAGGTCTATGATCATCAAATAAATCTATGCCTTATGCTGTGATGATTATGGTGCATAGAACTCATGTGCAAGATCATCCCTATATAAAGTCTCATTATCCCATGTTTCGTGCTTATGCATTTCACTAGGGGTTCTCATGAAGCTCGTTTGATGCCTTTGTATATTTTGTTAAGGAAACATGTTCTATGCAAGGTTTCGTTCTTTATTCTACACGTTATAGCATCAACAAGTCCCTACCCATCATTCGGGGACGAATGATACCAGGGGGGAGATAATGTAACACCCTGCATTTTTGAGCTAGAAAGAGAATCGTCATTCCTACGTATATAAGATCTAATTCCATGGTTTATATTTAAATTCATATTTCATGATATTTCTCCTAGTGTATGAAGTGATTATGAGGTGAAAAGTGTTCATAAAAATCATTTGGAGCAAAGTTGAGCTAAGAGTCATTCATTCATTCAAAGTTTGATATTTGATTCTACAAGGGTCTAATTTAAACATCTATAACTTTCTATACACAGAGAATTTTTCAGCTCAAGACCCACCAAATTGTAGATGATTTAATTATCTTTCCAACAATACCAATTTTGCATAAAATCAATTACCGAGAGAAAAGTTATGGTTTTTTTCGTGTGTGGCAGAAAGCCGACGCCATCTTGATGCGTCGCGTCGACTTCGCCCGGACACAAAAGATGATGCTAATTTAAAGTTGTTTTACAAATTATTTCAGTTACTAATGGGTCTAGGGACATTTTGGTTATTTTATCTCACCCAAAATCTGTCGATAACATAGAATTTCAGCCCCAAGAAGACAAAATTGCCTATTATTCACTCTTTCTCTCAAAATCAAAACCCTAACTCTTTCCCTATAGATCAGGAACTCATCTCTAGGATCAAGAATTCCAAGAAAACTTATTAATATTTGGATTCCATTCCTCAAACAATAAAATCTAAAGTACGTGGGGTTTTTCTAAACTACATGAGCTTGTTGAAAACTATTCGAATAAGCTTTAAAGTTATAGAAGTCATGAAATCTTAAAGAGGTTTTGGAATTATGTTTACAATATTTCATTATGAATTCCTTAATGCTATTGATTTGGTCTTGAGGCCTTCCCTTGGAATTGATTTGGGTAAGTATATATGTATGAATGTGTTGAAGCTGTGAAATATAAATTGAGAGCATGAAATATTGAATCTTCTCTCCTCTCATTGTGTTACTACATTATTTACAAGTTATGGGTTCCAAAATTTGCATGATTTAAAGAATGATTCAAGATTTTTATTATATTGCATGAATTTTATGATGAATGAGAATTGAAGAGAGGGGTATTATTATGATTTAAATGCTGAGAGTGATAATTGAAGAAGTTTTTAGGAATGTTTAAGATATTGACACCCCTTATTTGAAATTGTTTAAAAGGATGAGAATCTTTGCATAGTTTTGAAATATGTTTTGAAGTATGTATTCCCTATTACTATCTGCATGCTTTGGTGGTCTGAACAGTCCTTTAAGTGTAAGAAATCATGCATGATATTTTTATGGCTCAGAATTATGACTTGCAAGTCTTGGTATGACGATACAAAAATAGGCAATGCCATAACAGATACAAAATAGAATAGAAATCAGATTTTTCTCAGACTTACAAATCTTGATTTTAGAGAGATGCACGTTTAACATAGGATAAAAATGGGAATAAAGAGATGTTAGGTGTAACGATCCAAAATCATCTCCTGGATGTCACACGGTGCTTAGGGATACAAGTAGCCCCAACCTAACCCTTTAAGCCTATCACTTCTCATAATAACTCATTCAAGTAGAAATATACAAAACACTGGCACTGTCATATCAAATGAAAGGAAATACGAAGATAATACTTGGTCCAAATGACCACAAAACTAGAAATCTCAACACAACCACAATATGATAACTTGTCTGACAAAGCCTCTACTACTCCATGAACTAGAAAGTCGTTGGGACATATCCCCAACTAACTCAAACTGGACTAAAAGTAATAACAGAACCACTTAAATACTGAAATAACTGAAGATAGTCCCTTGAACCATGAGGACTCACCATTGGATGAATATAGACAAAGGTACTCGAGAATCACTGACAAGACTGGGACTAAGCACCTAAACCTATATTATAAGATAATGTAGCACATAGACATATATGTGGATCAACACTTGGGAATGTACTGAGTATGTGGGGGTGTATGCATTTATATAAAAATAGTATCAATACTCTTCAATCCAATCATGTATGCAATTAGGAATGACTCACATGTCTTGAATAAGTCAAAATGTAAAGCTCATAAATCATGTATGACGAAGCATGTAACACAAATCTTGTGAGTCATTATAATTTAGCTTTAAAATATATACACTTCTCTTATTCTTATTACTCATAGGATGAAGGAAGCTTTAAACAATACTTTCTACTCATGTATATATCTCATGGAGAGTAAAACTTCTTTATTGCTCAAGAACTTATAAATATTTTGAGCTCAAAAACTTGGAACTTAGAATCATATGACTTTGGTTTAAAAACTAATTATCAACTCTTATTAGTGGAGAAAACTACTTCATTCTTTTGAAAATACTCAAAGCAATTCGTTCAGTTTAGAAAATATCTCATCTCAAAGCTTTAGGGAAAAATATTCTATCTCAATGGAAAATACTTAAGTTTAGGCAGGTTCTTTTAACCGACATAAACCATACGAGCTACATGGAGTCCAACATATTGTCCTCCTATGAAAGAAACTTAACGTTGGGGAGAGGCGTAATACTCTTTCCAAGGAGTATAACCTTAAATCAATAATCACTTATCTCGGCCTCGGATCGAATAATCTCGGCCCCAAACCCAAAATCTCAAACCTATGGTGGCACGTAGTTCTAGGGTAAGAAACCGTAGTAACTTTCCCAACTCGGTGCTAAATACTACTCCCTTTAGTTTATCTAGCTCATCTCATGAAAATTCACTTTCAAAACAATCTCTTGGTTCATAAGAACCCAAAAATCAAATCTGTAATCTCATGTAGTGAAGTGGATTTCAAAGCTCTATGACCATTATGTCAAAAAACTTCTCAATAATCTCAGAATACTCAAATCATGGGTCCTTATAGAACAAAAATTTATAAAATTGCAAGTCTCAAGTAGGACTTAGTGACCCATAATTCAATCTCAATTTAAAACTCATCAATATGATTATTAGATAGCATATAGATTCATAAAGCATATAGAAATCTGGAATTTACAGTAATTTAGCTCATAATGTCAACATACTCATATACTTCAATATCTCAAACATTTCAACTATTAACTTCTCAAGGATTATAATCATGGGGTGTAGACCCAACAACAATTTCTCAAGAAAAGATGTAAACATCATGCCATTAGACTTTCTCAATTCACGGAAAACATCAAAAGCTTGCAACCAATAACAATGGGTGAAAAACCCCAATTTAATTTCATGTAAAATCTTATAATTTGTAGAAAATTTTACTATAAATAAGCCTTTGGGCACAAGGGTAAAAGGGTTTCTTAGAGAAGGGTTTAAGAGTTAATCTTGAGGGAGAAACCCTAGCTTTGTTGTTTTTGGATGATGAATGTAGCCATTTCTTCATTTGGAATATATCAAGGTATAAAAGAGTAGAAATATTGAAAAGCCTTTTTAAAAATGTGTTAAAAATAGTGAACGGGGCTGCGACGGTCAGAGCGACGGTCTGTCAGATCATCCGTCACACGTCGGTCAGAAAAAGAACACATGGCCTCGATGTGATGATCAAAGCAACAATCTGTCACAGTCTTGACAATCCGTTGGATCGTCCGTCGCACGTAGGCCAGGATGAGACCACACTGCCTTAGTGGCAATGGTCTCAGCGATGGTCCATCACAGCCTTGACGGTCCGTCATCCTGGTTGTCGCACTTGGGCCAGAAAAGGGAGTTACTTCCTTGGTTGTGATGGGCCAAGAAACGGTCCATCGTAGACTCGACGGTCCATCGGTTCATCTATCACACCTGGACGGTACGACAACTTTCAGTAAAAAAACTATAACTTCTCACCTCGATGCCGAATATGGACGAAATTGGTATTGTTGGAAAGCTAATTCAATTCTCTACATGATAAAAAGTAAAATATAAGAAAATTATATATTTTTTAAACACCAATCACTTGGGAAGTCTCTTCTCAATCTTTTAGGGCAAGAATTACAGTTCACTTGACACGCTCTATGGCTCGAACTACGAGGAAACTTTGCAGGGTCTTACAATATCTCCCCCTTGGAACCATTCTTCCTCGAATGTCGCTAGTTAGACTAGGAACACAGGAAAAACAAAGTACACATAGCTAAAGCAATTTCCTAAACGGGCTCAAAATCTTTCTAAACTCTTGAATACCTTAGAAATTGCAAGAACTCATGCATGAGTAGATATATAGCTGAACTTTAGATTAGAAAGGCTGAATAAAGGAAGAATAATACCTTTGGATCGATCTAATCTCGCGAAAAAGAGGTGCAGGTACTTGGCTCGTATGTTTTCTTCTACCTCCCAACTAGCACCCTCAATTGACTGGTTCTGCCATAACACTTTGACCAAGGGAACCTCTTTGTTCCTCAATCTACAGATCTAAAAATCTAGGATCTCAATGGGAATCTCATCAAATGAAAGACTGTTGTGAATATTAGCACTCTCTGAAAGATCTAACACAATGGAATCACCAGTATGCTTCATAAGCATGGAGACATGAAAAATAGGATGAAAACTATGTAGGCAACTCCAGCTCATAGGCTACTTTAACAACACGGCTCAAAACTCTATACGGGCCAATATAATGGGGACTAAGCTTTCGCTTTTTACCAAACCTCTTCACCCCTTTCATGGGTAAAATCTTCAAGTACACCAAATAACCCACTTGAAACTTAAGATCTCTTCTCCTCACATCAGCATATGACTTTTGACGACTCTAAGCTGTCTTCAATCTTTCTCTAATAAACTGAACTTTCTCCATAGTTTTAAACACTGCATCAAGCCCAATCACGGTAGCTTCACCCACTTCAAACCAACCTATGGGTGATCTATATCTTCTATTATACAAGGCCTTAAATGGTGCCATCCCGATGCTAGCATTGTAAATATTATTATAGGCAAACTCTATCAAAGACAAATGCTCATCCCAACTACCTTTGAATTTAAGAGCACACACCCTCAACATGTCTTCTAGGGTCTGAGTGGTCCTCTCAGCCAGACCATCTGTCTGGGGATGAAAAACAAAACTCAAAAGAACTTGGGTACCAAGACCTTGCTGAAACGCCCTCCAAAACTGAGAAGTAAATTGAGTACCCCTATCCAAAATGATAGACAAGGGAACTCCGTGCATCTTGACAAACTCCCGGATATACAATCTAGCATAATCCTCATCTATATAAGATGTAAGCACGGTCAAAAAGTGCGCGGACTTAGTTAGCCTGTCTACAATAACAACAAATAGAATCATGATGACGAAGCGAAAGAGGTAACCTGATCACGAAGTCTATATTCACCACCTCCTACTTCGAAGTGGGTATACCAAACTCTTGCATCATAGCAGTATGTCTTTGGTGCTCTACCTTAACCTGTTGGCACATTGCACACTTTGCTAAAAACTCAACTATAGCCTTCTTCATACGATTCCACCAATAGATTTCCCGTAAATCGTGGTACATATTGGTAGTGCCGGGATGAATAGAATATCGCGCACCATGCGCTTCAGCCATAATTCTTTGCCTCAGATCATCGAAACATGAAATGCACAATCTACCCTGCGATCTCAATACACCATCTCCCCCTTGGGATAGAATCTCTCCCTTTTGTTCCTTAACTGCCTCCTTCAGTCTGGCCAAACTACAATCTCTATCTTACTTTTTCATTACTTTCAAAACTAAAGAGGATTTGGAACTACTTTGCACCAAAGTACATCGCTCAGCTGAATCAAGCAACCTAACACCCAATCTAGCCAGAAAATGAATATCACGAGCTAACTCTTTCTTACCTTCCTCTACATAAGCAACACTACCCACAGAAAATCTGGTAAGGGTATCCGCCACTACATTGTCCTTGCCCGGGTGATACAACACATTTATATTATAGTCTTTTAACAATTCTAGCCACCTCCTCTTCCTAAGATTCAACTCCCTCTTGGTAAACACATACTGCAGGTTCTTATGATTAGTAAACACATCAAGATGAACACCATAAAGATAGTGTCTCAAGATTTTCAAAGCACAGACCACAATAGCTAACTTAAGATCATGGGTTAGGTAATTCTTCTTATGATGCTTTAACTATCTAGAGGCATAGGCTATAACCTTACCTCTTTTTATTAACACACAACCCAAACCAATTCTAGAGGAATCACAATTCACCACTAATCCATCTATACCATTAGGAAAATTCAATAGAAGGGCTAAAGTAAGTCGATTCTTTAACTCCTAGAAACTCTTTTCACAAGAATCTGACCACTGGAACTTAACTTTCTTTTAGGGTCAACCGGGTAATGGGAGATGCAATAAAAGAGAAACCTTCAACAAAACGGTAGTAGTAGCCAGCTAGACCTAAGAAACTTCTAATGTCAGACGGAGAGATAGGTCTAGGCCAATTTCTTATAGCTTCTGTCTTTTGGGGATCAACTCTAATACCTTTGGCTGAAAAATATGACCTAGAAAGTCTATAGACCTTAGCCAAAATTCATACTTACAGAATTTAGAAAACAACTGCTAACCTCTAAGAGTTTGCAAGACAATTCTAAGGTGATTCATATGATAATTCTCCTTGCATGAGTATACAACGATGTCATCTATGAATGTTATGACAAACATATCAAGATATTGCTTGAACACTCAATTCATGAGATCCATAAAAGCTGATGGGCACTGGTTAGAGAAAAAGACATGACTAGAAACTCAAAGTGACCATACTGGGTTCGGAAGGCTGTCTTTGGAATATTACATTCCCTCACTTTAAGCTGGTGATAGCCGGATGTAAGGTAACTTGAACCTTGAAACTTATCAAATAGGTCATCAATTCTTGAAAGAGGATACTTATTTTTTACTGTGACCTTGTTAAGCTGATGGTAGTCCATGCACATACGCAAAGAACCATCGTTCTTTTGTACGAATAGAATAGGTGCGCCCCAAGGAGAAATACTGGGCCTTTTGAAACCATTGTCTAAAAGATCTTTAAGTTGCTCTTTTAACTCCTTAAGCTCTACAGGTGTCATACGCTATGAAAAAATAGAAATGGGATGAGTGTTTGGAAGAAGGTCAATCCTGAATTCTATCTCTCTATCGGGAGGTACCCCTAGGAGATCTTTTGAAAAACATCTGGAAAATCGTTAACGATATCGACTGACTGAATAGTCGAAGCCTCGAACTTAGTGTCTTTGACTCTAACTAGGTGATAGATACAACCCTTGGATATTAGTTTTTTCTCCTTGATATAGGAGATGAAATTATTCTTGGGAGATACCGTACTCCCGAACCACTCAAAAACTAGCTCATCAGGGAACTAAAACTTGACCACACGGGTACGACAGTCTATGGAGGCATAATAAGAATAAAGCCAATTCATACCCAGAATAAGGTCAAAATCCACCATGTCTAACTCTATCAAATCAGCAAGTATGACTCTATGAATAACAATAACAGAATAATCTCTGTACATTTGATCAGCAACAACTAACTCCCTTACTAGTGTATAAACTAGGAAAGGCTCTGGAATCTTTTCGGGACTTATTTTGAAATTCATAGCCACAAGTGGGGTCACATAGAAGAGACTTGACCTGGGGTCCAACAGCACATAAACATAAAAAAAAATGCGAAGCATACCAGTAACAGCATTGGGAGAGTCCTCTTACTCCTGACGGAATGGTAAGGCATAGAATCTATTCTGGCGCTGACTGCCAGTAGTGCTAGATAAAGCACCCTGAACAGGGGCGGGATGAGGTATAGGAGTTGGTGCACTAGTAGTCTATGCCTAAGGTCGGGCATCTCTGGTCCCCTACCTTGCATATGGACAATCTCTATGTTTTTAACCCTGCTTGCCACAACCAAAACAATCCCTCAAATTTACGAAACACTCACCGAGATGATCCCCACCATACTTAGCATAAGGAGGATAATGGGACCTATTAGCAACACTGTTTTATGACCTAGACATAAAAGACCTGCTCTCTTGCTCCTGCCTATATCTAGGTGTGGGAGCACTAGCGGATGAAGGCGCTGGAATAGACGGATGTCTCTAAAATTAGGGGCGGTTTTCTCCATGGAACCTAGGCTGACTAAACTCATGCTGCTCAGATTTAGCCCTCTTGTTACCCCTCACTCTATCTATCTCTCTAATCTTATCTGCCTCTATCTGCTGTGTATGCATCATCAACCTAGACAGGTCTATATCCCTATGCAGCATCACAGTCCCACACTTCTTCAGCACTAAACAAGAAACACCTGTCACGAACTTGCTCATACTAGCTCGGGTGTCAGAAATCAAGCCAGGATCATAGCTCGGGTGTCAAAAATCAAACTAGGAGCATACTTGGCCAACTGGTTGATCTTCAAGGAGTACTCCTTAAAAGTCATGGAGCCCTGCCTCAAGTTCATAAACTCCTCAATCTTTGCTTTCCTTATCTCAAAGAACTTGTCCAAGAATGCATCTTGGAATACCTGCCAAGTCATAGGAGTAGCACCCTCACCTATACCCTTCCTCCATGATACGACTCAATTATAAGCTATGTCTTTCAACCTATAAGATGCCAACTCAACACTTTCTTTCTCAGAAACATGCATCATAAGCGTGATCTTTCTCACCTCCTTAAGGTTCAACTGCGGTTCCACACCTACCTTGGACCCATAAAACTCTGGTGAATTCATCCACGTTAAATCACAGAACCTAGAATCAGCTACATCACCTTCCTATTGATTTGCAACTGCGGTCTGGTTATTGGCCCAAACATTAGGGGTGACTGCTTGGGCTAATGCCTAAAAGGCCATCTGAAACTCAGCATGAGACAAAGTCTCATTCAAAGGATCAACAGGTGTGGGTTGCTCCTCATCGTTTCTGTTGGCATTCGCTCTGTAGAGAGGTATTTTCTAAAATAGGAAAAAATGAATTATTAGATGAGAGGGACAACTACAGGCACGATGGAATCTAAAAGAAAGAAACAAGTTTTTCCTAAAATGCCTTGTAGCCTCTTGCGCATAGATGTGACCTGCTACACACTGATAATCAAGACTCTACTCAAGGTAACTAGTCAAACTCCCTAAGACTCCTTTAAAACCTAAGGCTCTGATACCAAGTTTGTAACGACCCAAAATCACCTCTCGGGACATCACATGGTGCTTAGGGATACAAGTAGCCCAAAGCAACCCTTTGAGCCTATCATTTCTCATAATGACTCATTCAAGAAGAAATATACAAAACACTGGCATTGTCATATCAAATAAAAGGAAATACGAAGATAATACTCGGTCCAAATGACCATAAAACTAGAAATGTCAACACAACCATAGTCTAATAACTAGTCTGACAAAGCCTCAACTACTCCATGAACTAGAGGAACAAAATCTCGGCCTCAGGCCCAAAATCTCAAACCTATGGTGGCATGTGGTTCTAGGGTGAGAAACCATAATAACTTACCTAATTCAATGCTAAATGCTACTCCTTTTAGTTTATCTCGCTCATCTCATAAAAATTCACTTTCAAAACAATCTCTTGGTTTATAAGAACCCAAAAATCAAATCTGTAATCTCATGTAGTGAAGTGGATTTCAAATCTCTATGACCATTAGGTCAAAAAATTTCTCAATAATCTCAGAATACTCAAATCATGGGTGCTTATACCACAAAAGTTCATAAAATTGCAAGCCTAAAGTAGGGCTTAGTGACCCATAATTAAATCTCAAGTTAAAACTCATCAAAATGCATTTAGATAGAATATAGATTCATAAATCTTACAGAAATCTGGAATTTATAACAATTTATCTCATAATCTCAACATACTCATATACTTCAATATCTTAAACATTTCACCTATTAACTTCTCAACATACTCATATACTTCAATATCTTAAACATTTCAACTATTAAGTTCTCAAGGATTAAAATCATGGGGTATAGACCCAGCTACAATTTGTCAAGAAAACATGTAAAAATCATGCCATTAGACTCTCAATTCATGAAAAAATTAAAAGCTTGCCACCAATAACAATTGGTGAAAAACCCCAATTCAATTTCATGTAAAATCTCATAATTTTCAAAAAAATTGTAGTTTGAATAAGCCTTTGGGCACAAGGGTGAAAGGATTACCTTTGTTCAAAACCCCACATACCTTAGACTATGAAATTGGATGAACAAGCTTGCTTCAACTCTTCTTCTTACCCTTGAGAGAGGGTTCAATTTATGGTGAGTTCTTGAATTTCTTTGAGAAGAGTTTTAGATTTAAGATTGAGGGAGAAACCCTAGATCTTTTGTGTTTTGGATGATGAATGAATCCATTTGCTTCGTTTGGAATATATCAGGATATAAAAGAGTGGAAAGACCAAAAAAAACTTTTAAAAATGAGTTAAAAATACAGAATGAGGGCCTTATAGTCCGTCGCTAGCCTTATAGTCCGTCGGATCGTCTGTCGCATATCGATTAGAAAAAGAACACACTTCTTCGATGTGATGATTGAAGAGACGGTCCAACGTAGTCTTGATAGTCCGTCGGATCATCCGTCATACGTTGTCCTAGATGATACCACACTACCTTAGTGGTGACGGTCTCAGCGATGGTCCGTTGCAACCTTAACGATATGTCATCCTGGCCATCGTGCTAGGACCAGAAAAGAGAGTTACTACCTTGGTTATGACAGGCCAAGTGATGGTCTGTCGCAGACTAGACGGTCCATCGGATTGTCCGTCACACCTTGGCGGTTCCGTCAACTTTCAGTAAAACGGCTATATCTTCTCACCCTAATGTCGGATTCGAACAAAATTGCTATCGTTGGAAAGCTAATTCAATAATCTACATTTAAAAAAGGAAAATTTAAGAAAATTCTATATAGTTTAAACACCAATCACTTGGGAAGTATCTTCTTAATCTTTTAAGGATGGAATTACACTTCACTTGACATGCTCTAAGGCTCGGGCTGTGAGTGAACTTTGTGGGGTCTTACCTTAGGTGGTTACCTAAAGAAGGAACGAGTTCAGACAACTCACTTCCCAAAATTGTGTTTTGCCGATATGGGTTATTATGTCCCCTATAGGGATTATATGCTCGCCTAGTGTCCTGTGGCGTATCAGACTTAGACACTCCAACTTTTGCGGCAAACTTGGGTTGGGTAGACTCCATATGGATCGTGGGGTTATAGACTTGTATGGTGTACCACCTAACTCAGAAGTAATACAAAGAATGAGATAACATTGACAAGATTATTTTAAGATCATTTGAGATGGCCTATGTATTTTAATCTATTTCATGCATAATGTTTTAAGAATTGCTCTAACCTATCTTATATATGTATAAATTCATTATTTTTGATTGCTCTGTGTACCAGTACTTTTGTATTGACCCCCTATATTTAAGGATTTAAGACGCAATCCCGGGTTCCCTCTAAGCCGTATTTTGATTAGTCAGAGATTTACAAATGGTGAGCCTCCCTTATTCCAAAAGGCCTAATTTTTAAGTCATTATTGTTTTATTTTGATTTATAGTCCGACTAGGGGCCTCGTCCTAGTCTTCAGACAGAGGTTATTTTCAGTTAGTAAAGCTTTCGCAAACTAGTTTTAGATGTTTTTGATCTTTATGAACTCATTTTAGTATTGAGTAGTTTGAAACAAAAGTTGACCGTGATTGCATTTTCTATGTATTTCCGCATTTCCTTTTTGTACATGAATGGTGTATATAATTGCAAGTTAGATGGGGTGCTTGGGCCTTCTTGGTTCGGGATGTCCGTCAAAGCTATGGCCTCTGTTCGGGTCCTGACATAATTAAATTGAAACAATAGTATGATGTAAAGTATCATTACATTCCAATATTTTCGTACATAAGAATTAACAATTTGGAATTATAACACATCATAAAGTACAACCACACACAAACACAAGTACAAAGTTGGCGCCAATACACCAACTAGTGCTTAAAGTAAAGAACTCATCACAACATCTCATACTACCGGAGAGTATACCTAAGAGAAGTAATAATAAGGCATTACCAATAACCTATCCAAATCACATCATTTTCCAGGTGTATTCCGCATTTATTATCAATCAGACATTTTACCAACTTTCATTAGATATCATCATTTGACCATAGAAGCATATTCCATATTATCATCATCATTTACAGCATATTTATCTATATTTGTTGGCTCATGTACTTTATCTATACAAGGTTCATAAACTAGTCTATTAAATCTCTAGCCATCAAGTAATATAATCATTTGATAGGCAAAAAGTTGCCACAAAGCTTATTCTAATATCCAACATATTTTAACTAGCCCTTATTTGGTACTAGTATTTCCCACTAGGTGAATCCTCATTTTATAACTAGTTCTCACTTATTAACAAGTCTTAATTCATAATTTAACAACAACCATCACAATTCCCTAATGACCATTAATCATTATCTACTTCCATATATAACTATTCAATTACTAGTGATCTATAACCGGCACCCTATGGTCAACATTATACTCTCATTTCACACACGGAGGTACACATATAAAAGAATCTATATATTTTCCATACATAGGGCTATCCAGAACTCAAACCGGTAGGTGAACTCATAGGCACATCAATAATCATCATCCGGCCTTGCGGGGTATCATCATGACATTAATATGTCCTCTGGTCTTGCCTGGCATCATCATATCATCAATATATCCTATGGCCTTGCCAGGTATATTATCAATATATTCTCCGTCCTAGATGGGTATTATCATATATCATTTTATCATCATATCATTAATATATCCTCCATCCTTGTCAGGTATCATCATATTATCAATATATCCTCTGGCCTTGCCGGGTATCATCATATCATCAATGTATTCTCCATCTTTGCTGGGTATCATCATATCATCAATATATCCTCTAGCCTTGTCGCATATCATCATATCATCAATATATCCTCCGGCCTATTCGTGTATCATCATCACATTAATATATCCTCCGGCCTTGTCGGTCATCATTATATCATCAATATATCAATAATAAAGGATAATCCCCACAAGGACTAATGTAAATGGAAAGCCCCACGAAGGCTAAAGTAAAGAGAAGTAAGGAAGATTATACCTCTATATTTCATCATTCATCATTCAGAACAATTTATCAATAGATATATGCATATATATATAGCATGAATATTATAATGCATTACCGGGTCAACATGGTGAATGGTATAGCTTCCTATGTACTTAATAAATATACCTTCTAGATCCCTTATCATCATGACACATAATATAAGCAACAAGAGGGCTTTCTAGTATAAATAGTATCTTCGTTGTTAGACAAAACCATAAAATGAGTAATATATTAGTCCAAAGCCCAAAATAGTAGTATAGTCAATAATTCAAATAATAAAATAGTCATAGGCTTAATTAATAGCAAAAATATATCGCTACTTATTGCGTTGACGATAATTTAGTCAACAACCATATTGTTAAAACCTTGAAGGTTGCACCATACTTAGAGTGACCAGGTCCCTCAAAGTTAGCCACAAGTAATAAACATAGTAAACTAACCAGGAAAACATCACAAATCAAGAAATGTAAATAACACTAGATTTAACATTGAAACCCCCTTGCTTAAGGAAAGAAAAATCATGGATTGCCCTCACAAGCACCCAAAAGTTCACAATAACCAACCTTTTGATTACAGATATGATCTTAAGCCTAACTCTAGGCTTCTCCAACTTGTAATGACTCTACTACCAGATCACCTTGACAACTCTACCAAGACTCCTCAAAACTGATTAACTCTAACCAGTTTAAAGCTTAGGCAAATCTACCTAAGCACTCTCAAAGTAAGAAAAAAGAAAACAAAAGAACATTACTCCTATAGACTGAGTAATTCCATTACAAATCAAGTTCACTCAAGAACACTTTCTATTTTAGCACCCACATATAGCTAAGAGCTTGAGCCATGTTGAATATGAAGTTTTTTCTTCTTTCTCTCTTTAGCTCTTTGATTTTAATATGTAAAAAATACTTGATGAAGAAGCATCTTTTTCCTTTTATAGTGGAGTGATGATGGATTGAAATATAATTGGTCCAGATGTCCTCAGTAGTCCAAGTAGCACCTGCACAGTTTGTTACGCAAGAGGATAAAACTGTGCAGACGCGTGCTAGCTATACTGTTTCCTTGAACATCCAGGGACCTAGTCCTTTGAAGTCAGCTACTCATCATCTAAAAAAGATATAACAATTTTCTTTTTTTTTATAATTACAAA
The DNA here is from genome assembly GCF_002878395.1 of Capsicum annuum. Taxonomy (NCBI): domain Eukaryota; kingdom Viridiplantae; phylum Streptophyta; class Magnoliopsida; order Solanales; family Solanaceae; genus Capsicum; species Capsicum annuum. The sequence continues at coordinate 16,971,255 of NC_061114.1, read as the reverse complement.
CTAGCCACGGAGTTTTGAGTGTTAATATACATTTACCACATTGAATTAGTGTTAGTATCACTACTTAGGATGAATGTTCCCCTTATCATGCAGCACCATGCTTCCACTGCTTAGGGACCTAGTCCTTTATTGTCAGTTGTTATTAAGCTTCAATTATAATTACTTCCCTCTATAATTTTGTACCATTATTAATTTAGGGAATTTTCATACTTCCCTTACCCCTATCACTATGCCATTACATCTATAATTCAACATTTTTATACATAGTACCTAGTCCATTAAACACGCAATCAGTTCCTTACCTAGTCCTTAACACAACATATGAAGTTAGTATTCCTAATGTAGAATCATTCATAAGTAAAAATAGAAAACCAAGAGTAAAGATAAGCACAGGTTAGTTAACTCATGGCCACTAGAGCAATGCTAACATAAAGAGAAGTTTTAAAATAAAGGAAACAAATGAGGCATACATGCAAAATTCATTTATTTACAAAATAGAAGTCATTACCAGTACAATCATACCAAAATAACACATAAAATAAGTTATCTTCAAGAACCAATGTAATAACCAAACTTTGAGGCTGGCACAAGATTAATAAGAGGATAGGGATAACAAGGCTTAAGTAGAGGGAGGTTAAGGGGAAAGGGATTTAAGTAGCATATCCATTCTTGCATTTTTAGACTGTGGGCATCTTTCAACACTTTGGTGTGGAATTTTAGTTTGGCATTCAATCCTTGAATTTCACTACTCAGTTTTGACACTTCTACCTGAAGTTTTGCATTTTCAACTGTAAGTTCATTAGTGACACCTAGTCCCTTAAAAGATAACTTCTGATTCAGCAACATCAGGTGTACTATCTTAGTGTTTTTGGTAGACAACTTGATCTGTAACTTCCCTATTTCCTTATTTTTGGCTCACTACTTGACTCTTCGACCATAATTATTCTCCTTTTTAGACCAGGCCCCTCAGAGTTTTTTCTTTTCTTGACAGCTATGTGTTTCTTTCTCATTTTATCATGACTACAAAACCTTAACTTAGAGGACCTGGTCCTCTCAACAATATGAACTTCCTTTCCTCTTTCCTCAGCAATAGCAGTAACTCTTCAATTCATGTCTTCCCCGCCTTTAACTTTCATAACATCAATATACTCTTTTTTTACGGTAGTAGTTTTCTTGAGCCTTCTTCTTTTTATGGTCAAAGTCTTGTTATCCTTCAAGGCATCTTCTAACATTTTCTTTTCAGATCCTCTTATTTAATAGGATCTAGTCACTTTTACCTTAGAGTCCACCACTTTTTTTTACCTATACTTCCTCTTAGTTTCTTTACTGACCATCTCAGAGGAAACTCATACTCATCCTCCTTATTAGAGGTAACAATATATATTTTTCTTACTCACTTCATCCGTATTACCAACTTCCTAGTTTTCTTCATTAACTGAGATTTCCTTGGTATCATATGCAAGCAGAAATAAATTCCTAGCTACCCAATTCTCATTGCAGGAAAGATCAACCCTTTTTACAAGAATTTCTTCACCAAAGAACTGAGCAAAGATAGGTTTTGGATCTGAGGGTATAGAATAATCAAGTGCTTTTTGAGTTTCTGAGGGTTCATCTTTATTAAATTGTTCAGATGACCCAGGAAATTAGAAAAAATTCAGGTAGATTTGAATTTCCTAAAGATGAGGAAGTTACGGGTTGAGAAATTTCTTGTTCTATTGGTGACCCATACCCTTGGTTTGGATACTCTATCGTGATTGGTTGAGCACAAATTTCTAAGGTAAAGAAGGGTTCAGTAAAGACTGACTCGATTCAGAGTTTTGGATATTTTGTAGATTACTCGGTGGTTAAGGTTGGTTTAGGTACTTGTTGGAGACTCAAGATGATGTTTTCTATGGATTTTATTTTTGAAGGATCAGAGTGGGATTTTTCAACTTAATTTTGTGAGGTTTTGTTTATTTCAAGACTATTAGCAGGGTTTGAGGAAGAAGACTTAGCAGTTATTTAAGTTTGAGAGAGATAATAAGGGACCAATTTAACTTAGAGTAGATTGTCGATTTAGGAAGATAACTTGGATTACTTAAAGAGAAATGGAAAAATGTCTGATTTAGCAATTTTAAAAGATGACTAATGTTGTAAAAAGTTGTTTCTTTTGAACTGACATATCTGAACCTAATAAGTGTGACTCTTTATTTTGCAAAGGGATTGACAACTTTAGTGAAGGGAAAAAACAAGGCTTTTCAGACATCATTTTATAATAACATAAGCATTTTGAATAGGTACTAACTAGAAAGATAGGACCAGGTCCCTCTCCATTTTTATTGAATTTTGTACTTGTGTTTGCTTCAACTGTTCTTCTCTTAAGATGTTCCCAAAGGTGTATACCTACAAACGTATAGAACCGAGTTAGATTAACATTCCCCTACTTTATCATGGATATTCATCTCCTTAACATAGTCAAGTTTGAGGAGTAACACTGAGGAAAATATTCGGTCAGAGTATTTTGATCAAGCTCAATCTCAACTTATTATTTAGGACATGTTTGAGGACAAGGTCCCAGATTTTACGTTACTCATACTATCTCAAGTCCCGTCTTATTAAGATAAATTCCTTGGGGACTAGGTCCATTGAAATCAACTATTTTATAATAAGATAATTCTACCTTGAAGTGTCTTGAGAGAGAGAGAATCCAGTCAAATCTTCCAAAATTAAGCTTATACAATCAGTAGCCCATTCCTGATTGTAATCCCCTTTCTCATACATGGAACCATGATTACTTGTTGTTTTTGGGAACCTACATGAGCTTGAATTCCAACATGAGTACAATGGTGTGATCAAAATCTTCTCACCCATCTAGGTAGAAAATTCTTTTTCACATTTTTCAAGAGCTTGGAACCCTTAGGAAATGAACTCCCTTGCTGAATGTATTCAGTAATTCTTATTTTAGATTTAAGGCAATATTGCCACCTTTTATTTAAGTGCCTATATCTTCCACAGTGAATACATAAAGGTTTGAAAACCTTGTTTCTAGCATTTTAAGCATTTATTCCTTTTGAGCTAATAGGTTGTGATTTTCCTTGATAACCAAGCCCTTTTCCATTATTTTCACCTTGAATGGTCAAGTTAGAAAGGATCTGTAAAGATGCAGTCCATTTAAGAGATCTGTTAAGCTCTTCTTTTAAATGGACTAGGTCCCTTTCTAAGTCTTCATTCTTGTAAAGTGTAGACATAAGGTGTTGTTGAGAATCCCTTAATTTTTCCTCAATATCTATTTGAAGTCTTGAATCTTATTCCTTCCATTTATCATCTACCTCTTTTACCTTCTCGAGATTACTCATCAGACTCAGTTTTTTAGATTTTATCTTTATGAACAATTCTTCAGTTTGAGGAATTTAGAGAGTTAAAGCAATCAGTTAGAGTTCTTGATTTTCAACTTTTTCTTCCAAAGAAAATTTTCTCAGCTGTCAGTTCACAGACAGAGTCAATTAAGAAACTAGCAAGCCTTTTTATCTTCCTAGCAGAGTAGTTATCTAGGCTATTCTTAACGTCAGAACGAGTCACCTGTTTATATTCTCATATTCTGTGTTTTCCATAAAGGCAAACAAGGAATCATAGATAACTAGACTATATTCCACTGCTAACATTTAGATATTTCCATGCTTGTCATTTTCATCAGATTCAATTAGCTGCAACATTTCTTCTAGAATTTGTAGGGACCTTGTCCATGCTCTTTCCATTGTCACTTCCAGTATTAAGGTATTACTAGTAATCTAATTTGTTCATTGGATAGTCCTTAATGAAATGCTTAGGACTTTAACATTTGTGACAGACCTCAGCGTTGCTCCCCTTTTTGCTGCTATTTTCTTTTCTTTGGAACTGGCCACTCTTCTTCATGGTTCTAACAATCCTACTTGCCAAATGGGCAACATCAGTGTCTTCTTCTCCTAAATAATGTTTAAAACCCTTCAATGCCAGGAATTTTTTCCTTTTTCCTTTATTCTTTCCATCCCTTGTTACTTCTTTAGCTCATGGGTTTTTTAGATTTCCAATAAGTTCATCCATAGTATGGGTCTTCAGGTTTCTTACTTCAGTTATGGCATCTACTTTTATTTCATACCAAGAATCTTTCTCACCAACTTATACAATGGAATCACTTCTCCCAAGCAGTGAAGTTCATTTGTCATACAAGTGAAGCTTGTATGCATTTGTTGGATTGTTTCTCCTTCTTTCATGGTGAAGATTTCATACTAGCCACAAAATAACAGTTTCTTGGCCTTATAAGTTTTTTAAACCTTCTTTCTATCTTCATCATATTCTCTCCTACTTTTAAAAACCATCCTTGTTACTTCTACTATCCTCAGCCATGATAAAGTCAAACATCTTGGTTTTCCAACACCCATAATACTACCCATTAAATCTAGGTGGTTTAGTGGTAGATTTCCCTTCTTCTAGATTAGGTGGAATAGACATGCTAACTAAATCCCTCTAGGTTTGACCTTTTTAGAGTATTCTAGATCTGAAACCAATTGTTGAAACCTTGAGGGTTGCACCACACTGTGAGAGACCAGGTCCCTCAAAGTCAGTCACAGGTAATAAACATAGTAAACTAACTAGGAACACAACACAAAGCTAGAAATATAAATTCACAAGATTTAATGTGGAAACTCCTTTGCTCAAAGGCGGAAAAACCATGGCTTGCCCTCACAAGCACCCAAAAGTTCAATATAATCAACCTCTTGATTACAGACTCGAACTTAATCCTAACTCTAGGCTTCTTATTCTTGTAATAACTCTACTACAAGCTCACTTTGACAACTCTGCCAAGACTCTTCAACACCGATTAACTCTAACCAGTTTCAAGGATAGGCAACTCTACCTACGTACTCTCAAAGTAAAGAAAACAAAAGAAAATTACTCTTATAGATTGATTAATTAAGTTACAAATCAAGCTTCACTTACGAACACTTTTTATTTCATCACACTCATACAGCTAAGAGCTTAAGCAATGATGAATGTAGAGTTTTTGCTTCTTTCTCTCTTTAGCTCTCGGAACTAAAAATGCAAAAACTACTTGATTAAGAATCATCATTTTCCTTTTATAGTGGGGCAATGATTATGGTTGAATATAATTTGACCAGGTATCCTTAGTAGTACAATCCGCACCTACACAGTTTGTTACACAAGATGACAAAACTGTGCAGATGCGTGCCAACTGTATTGTTGTCTAGAACATCTAGGGACCTGGTCCCTTGAAGTTAGTTGTTCATCTTCAAAACATGATACAACACATATATATCACTCTTATGTTATCACCATAATTTATCAGCCAAGATTAGCCAACTTTCCCCCAAGGGAACTCTCTACACATTTAGTAAATGTCTAAGGCCTTCAATGGAATAATATAAATCCAAGCTTAAGGTGGGTCAAGATCCCACTTCTAATTCCCCAAAGTACAATTCAAGTCTAACTTCTAGCTGGGACTAGTCAAAGGTATTTAAATCATGTCTTAGATGTTTAAAAAGCCACAATATTCCTAAGGTCAACGTCTTACTCAAGCACTACTCTTATCTTAACCATGGCAAGTAATGCACCTCTAAAAATATAATCAAATATAACACCTCCAAGTGTTACTATTTATCAATCCAACTCCTACAACCCCTCACAATCTAACAATATATCATAATTATACTATAACATAGCTCAATCTAACAAAAAGTAAGCCTAACCTACCTCAATTCCTATGGAAGCTCATGAACCGTTAGACATTTTGTTTTGCCTTTCGAGAAGCTTCTTCAAGGAGCCAAGCTATCAAAAACATAATTTATACATCATTATGAGAATATCGATACCCATATTGCACCTTTATGCTTTGGGTCCAAAAAGACACCAAAAAGCCCATAAGTGGGTCCAAAATATGGAAAACACATTTTCGAGATCAAACCAATGTTCATACACCCTTAGGGAATCATAACACTCAAGAAATAAGTTAAAACCAAGCTTATTTGGGTAAAATAAAGACTTCAAGCTATTTGGGGTTTAGGTAAAAAATTGATGAAATTCAAGCATGAAACTGAAGGATCCATACCTTTAATCCGTTGTTAATCACAAAAATATATGCTAAACAAGCTTCCAACTCACACCCAAGACTCAATTTGAAGGTAACACATCATTGTAGGGTTTTTAGGTCTCAAAAAGAAGTGGAAATGGCCCAAAAGGCAGCCAAAAGGCTATTAAATACCCTCACCAGGCCCTTAGCTATGGCGATCGCGGTCCCTAGATAGCTATCGCGCAAGGGCGATAGCTACTACTTACATGGAAATCGCGCCACCTCAGCACCAACAACTTGGAATTTTTTTAAGTTTTCCAATGACACCTCGGGATTTATAAAAATCCAATATTCACAAATGGACTATGTAACCCCACTAAATTTGATATTTTAGATACATTGATGAAGTTAAATTTTCTATCCGAGGCCATTTTGATCAAATGTGGATCCCACACCCAATTTTCCAATTTTTTAACTTTCTAACCAATATGTCAAATAATTTTAAGCCCATTGGGACCCAAAACAAAGGTATACCTAGCCTAAAATTGATATTTTGTAGCTAATGGTATAGTCAAAATTTGCATTCGAGATCGTTTTATTAATGTTTTTTCTTGGTGGCCATTTAAAACCAGTAAAGACTTAAAATAGTGAATTAACTCTAAAAAAATAAATGAACTGCCTGGTAACTGAGCTATTAGTCCCAAAAAGTCATAAATGACTTGGGTCAGCTATGAAAAAGCTCTAACGGCAAAAGTAAGCATAAATATAGAAAATGACCTGAAGGATCATTACAATACCCACTACTAAAGAAACTTTCATCCCCAAAAGTTAAAGATGGGGAAATACCTAAAGTCTTGAACAGGTGATCATACTGTGCCCATATCTTAATCTCGATATCCCAAGTAGCCTCCTCTATTGGGTGGTGCCTCTATTGAACCTTAACTATATGAATCTCACTACTAAGCAACCATCTCATATCACTAGATAAAATAAGCACAAGTTCCTACACAAAGGTCAAATTCTCATCTAGCTGGACTGAGTCCCATCTAAGTACATGAGATGAATTAGGAATATACCACTATAACAAAGAGACATGGAAAATCAAATGAACAACAGTAAAGAACGAAGGTAAAGCTAACTCATAAGCTACCTCACCAATAATGCGAAGAATCTCAAAAGGGTTAATATATCGAGGACTGAGCTTACCTTTCCTTTAGTAGAACCTCATCACACCCTTCACGGGAGAAATAGAGAGAAAGACACAATCACTGACTCTAAATCTCAAGGCACGGGGCCTATGATCGATGTAGGCCTTCTGCCTACTCTAAGCTGCTCTTAGCCTAGACAAAATCACCCTGATTCTAGTCAATAAGTCATAAAGTAAATCCATACGACGAGGCCTCACATTGAAAGTGTCAAACCATCCAATCAGAGATCGACATCTCCTACTATACAGTGCCTTATAAGGCGCCATCTCAATACTCGAATGATAGTTATTGTTTGATGCGAACTTTTCCAAGGATAAGTGATGATCCCCCTAGCCTCCAAAGTCCATAACAAAATCTTGGAACATATCCCCAAGTACCTAAATAGTTTGATCAGATTGTCCATTGATTTGCGGGTGAAAGGTTGTACTCAAATCCACCCGAGTACTCAACTCCTCCTAAAAAGCTCCCCAAAACCTCGAAGTGAACACAAAGCCACATTTAGAAATGATATAAATTGGCACCCAATACAAATGGACTATCTCTTGAACATAGATATATGCTAATCTCTCAACATTGAAGGTCATTTGAATGAGAATGAAATGTACTAACTTGGTCAAACGATCTACAATAACCCAAATGCCATCGAAACCATAAGAAGAAAGTGGCAAAATATTAATGAAGTCTATAGTATTTAGTTTCTATTTTCACTCGATAATGGGCTATCTCTGAGTCAAATAACCAGGATGTTGATATTCTGGCTTAATATACTAACATCATAAGCAAGTAGCTATAAAGTCTTCCACATCTCTCTTCATGACATCCCACTAACAATGTTGTCTCAAATCTCTATACATCTTTGTTGTACCAGAATGAATGGAATATTTAGAGTTGTTGGCCTTATAAAAAATCGACTGAAATAAGTCACCAAATTGAGGAACAAAAATACGACCCTAAAATCTCAAAATACCCTCTGGATCAACCGTGTACCTCTCAGAAGCACCACTCAACACCTAATCATGAAAGGATAAAAGTTTTTTATCCTTATACGGATGATCACAAATCTGCTCAAATAGTGAGCACCTCGCCTTTACAATAGCCAAAATCCTTCTAGGATTTGAAATATTTAGGTGGACCATCAAATTGGATAAGGACATAATTTCCCATGCCCAAGGCCTGTGAGAAACTAATATGCAAGACAATCTACCCATACTCACTCTCTTGTGAATCAAGGCATCAGCTACCATGTTCGCCTTAAAAGGATAACACAAGATGGAAATATCATAGTCCTTGAGCAACTCTATCCATCTAGGCTATTGAGCATTAAGCTCTTATTGGAAATGTCATGTATCCATGTTTTATTATAACCTAGCTTTAGTTCAGTCCAGACTTACATAACCAATTTTTAGCTATCATTCATTCAGTTAATTAGATAAGCTTAGGTATTCATGCTCAGTGTAATTGTATATTCATATCCCCGATGTTATGTCAGTTTCCATAACGTAGTTTCAGACTAAGTATTCATACAATATCCATGTTTTTCCATATCCCAGCTTCAATGCTACTTATTCTACAAAAGTACAGAGTTTTAAGAAACTAAGTGTAGTGATTCACCATCTTATCAGATCATGTATGGTACTCATGTTTTAAGATGTTTTCATCTTTCAGTTTATTCCAGCATATTGGTGAGTCTACTTACGCCTTGTCATGCATGTTTCAAGATTTGTATGAAACCAGTTTTACTTATTATATTCACCCCTACATACTCAGTATATTCCAGAAGTACTGATCTATATTTACGTCTGTGTAGCTATATTGTCTCATAATGTAGGTACCATTTATAGTTTACGTATCATGATCAGATAGTTGTTGCTTCCACCCAATAGGTGAAAAGTTCTCCTATTTTTAGGACTTCAGTTAGATTTAGTGTTTGTACAGTTCATTTATTTTTTATATGTATTAATTTGTGGCAGTTGGAGGCATGTCCCAACTATTTATAGTCAGTATAGTAGAGGCTTCATAGATGTAAGTCAGAGTCAGTTATGTAATTTTAGTTTCTTCCTTCAGATTTATCTGATTGTAAAACTTTATCAGTTATATACTATTTCAGATTTTTAGTATGATTTTGTTCCCACACAGCAGAACTCATTATTGAATGTATTATAATTCAGTTGCTTAACAGTATGCTAGTTCATGGGTTTGCTTAAGATTACTTGTGGTTCCCAGAACCATGTGGCATCCAAGGTGTACTCTCGAGGCGTTGCTGGTTCATATTATTTTTCTATAACAAAATCAGATGATATTCATAATAGACTAAATTACAAGTGAAAAATAAATAAAATAAATACATACGAAAAAATACTAGAAAAAATAGGCCAAAGAAATATACCTCCAAAGATATACATGAGCCTGAGGTAAATTCTTGGTTATGATCTACAATATGCACGTATCTAATTAAAAATATCTAATCAGCTCGTACATACACATATTTGTGTAAAAAGGTAAAATATCATTTATCAAAATAAATTAAACTATAAAGGTACCGCGCATGTATGATTGAATATAAAAATATTTTTTTTCTAATTTTTTGAGAAAAATTTTCATTTGATGATGTTCATACAATTGACAATATCCAAAAGATATTAATCAATTTTATATGTGTGTGTGCGTGCATGCATTTTGTGTGTGTGTGAATAGCCCATCAGATAAAATATATGAACATAAACTTGATAACATTTTCTTAAACAAATACTCATTTCACAAAGAAACAAACCTACTCGGTATAGAACTTTACCGTGACATAGTTGTGAAGGTTCTACGCTTACAAATAACTAAAACACTAAGGATCCTATGTATCTTATTTATAATAGTTCAATATTTAATTTTTCTTATCTGTAGATTGATTTCTCGAGATTTTATTACCTTAATAAATTGAAGATAAATTAGATATGGAGAGAAATTAAATATTCATACTTTGAAATTGATCAAAAAAATTGATTTATAATAGGGATTTTATGTCTACATAATAAATATTTTTTACCCACTTTAATGAAACATCCTAGATTATGGACCATAGAAAATTTCCTTGATTTTTGGTCTCTGGACAGGATACGACTGGGGGAAACAAGTTGTACACTCGGGTACGGTTCATATGGATCGGTCGTATGTTGACCAATATTGATTTATGGCACGGACTTTGGTTACTGGAATGGATACGACTTAGGGTACGAGTCGTATTGGTGGGTATGGATTATTTGGTTCCTTAACTTAATCTAAAACTGGGTTACTTAGGTTGTATCTGAGTACGAGTGGCTTATCTGGATTCGTAAGTCAGGGCATGAGTGGTATTCAGGACTAGTATGGGAAACACTGTTCAAACCTTATGTGATTCTATCTTTCTAGGGATACAAGTGATGGTTACAGATCGTATGTGGTCAATATGACTTTCTCGTGCCATAACTGTGAAGGTTGTTGGGTTACAAATGACTACAACACTAAGAAGTCTTATACTTCTTACTTATACTATTCAATATTTAATTTCACACTATCTTTATATTTATTTCTCAAGATTTTATTACCTTAATAAATTGAGATAAATTAGATATGAAGCGAAATTAAATGTTCAAACTTATAAATTGGTCAAAAAATTTAATTTATAATAATGATATTACATGTAAATAATAAATTTAACCCATTTTGATAGTGTCACAGAAATATATATATAACCCATTATAATAATGATTCTCGTGCCATAGTTGCGAAGGCTTTTGGCTAACAAATGACTACAACAGTAAGCAGTCTTACATTTCATATTTATAATATTCAATATTTAATTTCACTTTATCTGCATATTTATTCTTCGATATTTTATTATCTTAATAAATTGAAGATAAATTAGATATGAAGTGAAATTAAATGTTCAAACTTTTATATTGGTTGAAAAATTTAATTTATAATAATGATATTGCGTCTACATAATAAATGTTCTTTACCCATTTTAACTAGTGTCAAAAAAATATATGTATATATACATATATATCTATACACACACACGCACACACACATCTGTATATGTACATATATTTATGCAAATATATGTATGTACACACACACATATATCCAAAAAATAAAATAAAATGTATGAACATAAACTTGATAACATTCACATAAACAAATATTTTTTTCGCTAAAAAGCAAATAATTGAAACCTGCTCAGCATAAAACTTTCCCTTGTCATAGTTGTGAAGGTTTTTGAGTTACAAATGACTACAACAATAAGCAATCTTATGTTTCTTATTTATAATATTCAATATTTAATTTCACTTAATCTGTATATTTATTTCTCGAGATTTTATTATTTTAATAAATTGAAGATAAATTAGATATGAAGCGAAAGTCAATTTGATGAACACAAGCCGAATCGTCCCCCATAAGCGCCAAAGATCGGTGATGTTGTCATGATAAGTGTGGGAAGTCGAAGAAAAAAGAGATGCATCTTTCTTTTCAACAAGAGAAATCACAGCTGATTAGAGTGCCGGGCATACTACTAATTGATATTACAAAACACATGACTTGGCTCTCGAAAAGCTGAAACATAGACCCAATTTTGCACTTTTTTGGATTCCTTGGAATTTCTTTTTTCTTTACAGTTGGTGTGAAAATGGAGGGGAATTCTATTGGGCTGAAGGCAGGTTAGTGTTCAGTGATAATTCACGCTAACATTACATGAGATGCGGTTGGAAGCGAGGCAGCATCTGCAAAGCCAACAACGGGCACAGTCGATCGTAGATCCCACATGATGCCTTGTACCCTCACCCAACCTTGTCTCTCGCTTGTCGACTTGAGTCGAGCTAACTTTCGATCGAGGACTACCGGCGAAAAGTGTTTGTAGCATCAATTCCTTTCGGTGTACATCTTAAGAGTTCAAACTTTTTAAATTGGTCTGAAAATTTAATTTATAATAACGATATGGCGTCTACATAATAAATTTTCTTTACCCATTTTAACTAGTGTCACAAAACTATATAAATATATATATACACACACATCTATATATGTACATATATGTCTGTACACACACATGTATAACCATAAAATAAAATAAAATGTATGAACATAAACTTGATAACATATATATATAGACACACACATACACACATCTGTATATGTACATATATGTATGTACACACACTCATGTATAACCATAAAATAAAATAAAACGTATGAACATAAACTTGATAACATTCACTTTAAAAAATATTCATTTCACCAAAAAGCAAATAATTGATACCTGCTCAGCGTAGAACTTTCTGGTGCCATAGCTGTGAAGGTTGTTGGCTCAAAAATGACTGCAACACTAAGCAGTCTTATGTTTCTTATTTATAATAATCAATATTTAATTTCACTTTATCTGAAGATTTATTTCTCGATATTTTATTACCTTAATAAATTGAAGATAAATTAGATATGAAGCGAAATTAAATGTTCAAACGTTTAAATTGGTTAGAAAATTTAATTTATAAATTGGTCCAAAAATTTAATTTATAAAATTAAATGTCTACATAATAAATATTTTTTTACCTTATTTTAACTAGTGTCATAGAAGGAGTTACTACAATGGGCCTTTGTCACAATTCAAATCACGGATCATGCCGACACCTACCTAACTCTACCCTAGATTCATGAACCCATACCAAACCGGTAATTCAATTAGAGCGAAATACATTATTATACCTTTAGCATAAATAATCCATCAATAAACAACCTTATGTCCAAATCAAAACTTTATTATAAAAATATATTGTGGAATTCTACTAAATAATTTTTCAAAACCTAATCTAAATCAGTCCAAGAATACTAATCAATGGAGGAATGACCCAAGACATATCATCCATGAACGAGTAGGAATCCAAATTTATTTTTTGATATAAAAGTGACTACTTAAATTACTAAAAATAAATTTGGAATGAGATATACTGTTGAACTAGAACATGAACAATAAAACATTGACATTCTACCACATGGATAGTGAGCCAGAATTTATTTAGATAACAAATGAGTTATAATTAATATTTTATGATAATAAAGAATATAAACATGCATTAATAACTCAAGAAAATATATAATAATAATAATATTTTTCCACCACATACCTTTCTTTTTTTAGATTTTGAATTTTCCAGCACTGAAGGAACAAATTCATATTGGGGTTCAAATTATTTTCCTATAACAAAAACAAATAATATTAATAATAGACTGAACTAAAAGTAAAAAATAAATAAAATAAACACATACTAAAAGTAAAGACTAGACAAAGCAGGCCGAAGAAATATACATCCAAAGATATTTATGAGCCTGAGGTAAATTCATGATTACAATCTTTAATACGGGCATATCTAATTAAAAATATCTAATCAGTTCATACATAGACATATTTGAGAAAAAATTAAAATATCTTTATTAATAATAAACTAAACTATAAAGATACCACTTATGTATGATTGAATATAAAAATATATTTATTTCTAATTTTTCGAGCAAAATTTTCATTTGACAATGTCCATACGATTGACAACATCCAAACGATATAAATAGATTTTATATATGTGCATCTGTGTGTCTGTATGTGTGTGCACGTGCGTGCATGCATCGTGAGTGTGTGTGTGTGTGTGTGTGAATAGGCCATAAAATAAAATGTATGAACATAAACTTGATAACATTCGCTTACAAAAATATTCATTTCACAAAGAAGCAAACCTACTCAGTATAGAACTTTACCGTGACATAATTGTGAAGGTTCTTGTCTTAAAAATGACTACAATACTAAGCAGTCTTATTTATGATATTCAATATATAGTTTTAATTTATCTGTAGATTTATTTCTCGAGATTTTATTGCCTTAATATATTGAAGATAAATTAGATATGAAGCAAAATTAAATGTTCAAACTTTTAAATTGATCAAAAAATTTAATCTATAATAATGTTATTGCGTCTACATAATAAATATTTTTTACCTTATTTTAACTAGTGTCATAAAAGGTGTTTCTATAATGAGCCTCTATCACGATCCAAATCACGAATCTTATGGACACCTAGCTTACTCTACCCTAGATTAGAGAACCCTTACCAAACCGGTCATTCAATTTGTGTGAAAGACATTATTATACCTTAAGCATAAATAAACCATCAATAAATAACCTTATGTTCAAGTCAACTTTATTATAAAAATATATTGTGGAATTCTGCTAAATAATTTTTCAGAACATAATCTAAATCGGTACAAGCGTACTAAATCAATGGAGGAATGACACCAAGACACATCATCCATGTATGAGTAGGAATGAAAATTTATTTTTTAAGAAAAAAGTGACTTCTTAAATTACTAAAAATGAATTAGGAATAAGATATACTGCTGAACTAGAAGATGCACGATGCAACATTGGCATTCTACCACGTTGATAGTGAGCCTGATTTATTTAGACTACAAATAAGCTATAATTAATATTTCATGATAAGAGAGAATTTAAACGTCCATTAATAACTCAAGAAAATATATAATAATAATAATAATAATAATAATAATAATAATAAACTAATACTAATAATAATAATAATAATTTACCACCACATACCCTTCTTTTTTTAACATTTTGAATTTTTCAGCATTGGATGAACAATATTCATACTGGGGTTCACATTATTTTCATATAAGAAAAATCGACGATATTCATAATAGAATGAATTACAAATAAAAAATAAATAACATAAATACATACTAAATGAAAAGACTTGAAAAAACCGGCCAAAGAAATATACCTCCAAAGATACTACGAGCCTTAGGTAAAGTCATGGTTATGATCTTCAATATGTGGGTCTCTAATAAAAAATATCTAATCAACTCGTACAAAGACATATTTTAGAAAGAATTAAAATATCTTTTAATAATAATAAATTAAATATAAAAGTACCATGTATGTATGATTGAATATAAAAATATATTTATTTCTATTTTTTTGAGCAAAATTTTCCTTTGGTGATGTTTATACAATTGACAACATCCAAAAGATATAAATAGATTATATATGTGTGTGTGTGTGTGTGTGCGTGCGTTGTGCGCGTGTGTGTGTGTGTGAATAGGGCATAAAATAAAATGTATGAACATAAACTTGATAGCATTCTCCTAAAAAAATATTCATTTCACAAAGAAACAAACCTACTTAGTATAGAACTTTACCATTGACATAGTTGTGAAGGTTCTTGTCTTACAAATGACTACAACACTAAGCTGTCTTGTGTTTTTTATTTATAATATTCAACATTTAGTTTCACTTTATTTGTAAACTTATTTCTCTAAATTTTAGTACCTTAAAAAATTGAAGATAAATTAGATATATAGAGAAATTAAATGTTTGAACTTTTAAATTTGTCAGAAAATTTAATTTATAATAATGATATTTCGTCTACACAATAAATATTTTTTTACCTTATTTTAACTAGTGTCATAGAAGGCATTTCTACAATGAGCCTCATTCACGATCCAAATCATGGATTGTGCGTACACTTACCTAACTATACCCTAGATTCGAGAAATCTTATCATACCTGTCATTCAATTAGTAAGAAAGACATTATTATACCTTAAGCATAAATAATCCATCTATAAATAACCTTATGTTCAAATTGAAACTTTTTTTATAAAAATATAATGGAATTCTGCCAAATAATTTTTCAAAACCTAATCTAAATCGGTAGAAGAGTACTAAATCAATGGAGGAATGACCCAAGACACATTATCCATGTATGAGTAGGAATGAAAATTTATCTTTTGAAAAAAAAGTGAGTACTTAAATTACTAAAAGTAAATTAGGAATAAGGTATACTACTGAACTAGAAGATGAACGATGCAATATTGACATTCTACTACGTGGATAACGAGCCTGCATTTATTTATCTAACAAATGACTTAGAATTAATATCTCATGATAACAGAGTATTTAAATGTACATTAACAATTGTATAATTATAATAATACAACTACTACTACTAATAATAATAATAATAATTTTTTACCATATACTCTTCTTTTTTTGCATTTTGAATTTTTCAGCATTGGAGGAACAAAATTCATATTGGGGTTCTCATTATCTTCTTATAATAGAAATAGACGATAATCATAATAGACTGAATTACAAGGGAAAAATAAACAAAATAAACACATATTAAAAGAAAAGACTAGAAAAAATAGGCCAAAGAAATATATCTTAGAAAATACATATGAGCCTGAGGTAAATTCATGATTATGATCTTCAATACGTGATTAACTTATTAAAAATATCTAATCAGCTTGTACTTAGACATATTTGAGAAAAAAATAAAATATTTTTTATTAATACTCAATTAAACTATAAAGGTACTGCATATGTATGATTGAATTTAAAAATATATTTGTTTCTAATTTTTCGAGCAAAAGTTTCATTGGATGATGTTCATACGATTGATAACATCCAAAAGATTTAAATCAATTTTATATATGTGTGTGTGTGTGTATGCGTGCTTCGTGCGCGTGTGCGTGTGTTTAGGCCATAAAATAAAATGTATGAACATAAACTTTATAACCTTCACTTAAACGAATATTCATTTCACAAAGAAGTAAACCTACTCAGTATAGAACTTTACCGTGACATAGTTGTGAAGGTTCTTGGCTTACAAATGACTACAACACTAAGAAGACTTATGTTTCTTATTTATAATAGTTCAATATTTAATGTTTCTTTATCTGTAGATTTATTTCTCGAGATTTTATCACCCTAATAAATTGAAGATAAATAGATATGGAGCAAAATTAAATTTTTGTACTTTTAAATTGGTCAAAAATTTTTATTTATAATACGGATATTATGTCTGCATAATAAATATTTTTACCCACTTTAATGAAACACCCTAGTTTCTGGACCTTAGGAAATTTTCTTGATTTCTAATCTCTGGACAGGATACGACTGTGGGAAACAAGTCGTACACTCAGGTACAATTCGTATGGGTCAGTCGTATGCTGTCCAGTGTTGATTGGTAGGATGGACTTACTGGAATGGATATGACTTAAAGGGTACAAGTCATATTGGTGGGTACAGATCATTTGGTTTCTTAACTTAATCTAAAACTGGGTTACTTAGGTTGCATCTGAGTACGAGTGGCTTACCTGGAGCCGTAACTCAAGGTACTAGTCATTCCCAGGATTTGTATAAGAAACAGTGTTCAAACCTTATGTTTTTCTATCTTGCTAGGGATATGGATGAAGGTTACGGATCGTATGTGGTTAATACCACTTGGGAAGGATAAGTCATATATTGGATAATGTTGGGTCTAAGGGTTTAAGTTTGGGATATGAGTAGTGGATACCACTCGTATCAAAGGGTACGACTCGTGAGGGTCAATTGTACTCCTGTGATGGGAATTTCAAGGGTTTTAAGTGAGGAAAATCTGGATATTTTTCCACTTATCCTTATCAGGTACCACGACATATAGAATGGTTCGAAGGCTATTTTACCCTAATATTCTATTCATTAACATTTAGAAACTCTTCCTAAACACTCTAAAATTCTCTCAAGAGCTTTTGGGAAAAAAATCTAGGGTTTCATCCTAAAGGCTTAGTTCGTGGATTGTGTTGGTGGTTTCTTTCTGTCTACTTATCAATTAAGGCATGTATCTCTTCCCACATTGTTAATTATAACTAAAGGCATGGTTTTACATAATGTTTTCATTGTTTTATGATCGTATGATTTTGGTTTTCAATTATGATTTTGAAGTTTTGGTTATAAATGATTGGTTATGATTTTTCAAGGTTTCATTATGCTTTTATATGCATCGGAATGGTTTTGTGGTAATTGGAATTGATTTTTGTTATATTATGCCTCCAATGTGTTTGACAAAATGCCTATAAAGATATGTTCATTGCATTGTTCACTTTTAATGGAACTCTTGCTTGTTTTCAAACTTAGTAAAAGAATTATGCATGGTTTAAATGGTTTGGAATGGTAAATGTCTAAATATTTATGCTTGAAGGATACATAGAGTCCCCCAAGAGGTTTCACATGGTAATTGGAAGGGCACGTGAAAGTTCCCTTAAACCTACAAATAGTTGGCTATGGATGATATTGTCAAGTAAGGGTTGGTATGACTATACCAATATCAATGGCCTTAGTTAATAATTGTATAATGATTTGGTTATTTGGAAACTATTTTAATTGGGCATTAAAGGGGGAGGTGTAGCTATGCCGTGGAAGGTAGAGGTCCCGGGGGGACCGAAATTGGAAACTCATATTTGATGATATAAGGTTTGGTCTTGGTGACCACGTGCGTGCGTCACACTATATTTTTGAGGATGTACTAGTCATCCCAATGGGATACTTCTTTAATGTTGTGGCTACACACACTGGGGCCTTTTTCAGTAGGGGGTTGAACCCATATTGTAACGACCTAAAAAGTGGATGATGTAATGACCTAAAAATTTGATGAAATATATGATATTTGTGATTTTATTATTTTACCTCTCTTCGCTATTGCATTATGATATTTATAGGGTGTGGGGGTGATTGGCATTATTTTCGATGCATTTTGGTATCATTTATGCAATTTTTGATTTTTGATGGCTTCGAGAGCTTATTCTGGACATATGTGGATATCTTTTGATCCGTGTGACAGATGAACAAATGGTCCACGCCAGAATATCCATAATATTGATTTTAGGCTAGGTATACCTTTGGTTCTGGTATAGGTGCACCCTAGCTTTTTTCAACTGATTGGTTGGAAAGTTTGAAGATTGAATATATGAGTGTAGGACCCACATTTGATTGAAACGACCTCGAATGGAAAATTTGACTTTTCCAGAAGATCCATAATATATATTTTAGGGTGTTAGCATGTTTTGTATGAATTTACATCTTGTAAATCTCATTTCAACCCTCAGTTTGAAAAATTATGATTTTGGATTTCGAGGCTTAACTTTGTGAAAATGATATTTTTTTGAAAATATGATATCTCCATAGCGTTCGAAACGTCGAATTTAGTGTGAGTGTATAGTTCATTTGCATGTATTAGACTCCGAAAGAATCCCGAGCAGCCCATCGAAATTCGATCAACTAACAAAAAAACATCTATTGCAGAAAATCTAAAATAAATAGTAGATTTTCACCCTTTTTGGCCAATTTGCTCATTTTCATCTTAGCTATTGGGAGTTAAACCCTAAAATAATGTGGGAGCTTAAAAGTAAAGTTTGTGAGAACTTTGAAAGCTAGATTAATTCTTTATTTTTAGTTTTATTACAGATTAAAGGTACGAATTCACCATTTTCTTAGTAATTTCTTGATTAATTTCTCAAAACCCCACAAATCTTATGGCTTGATTTAAACCTCAATTTCACTTCTTTTTACTTGAATAATATTTTTATCTTATAATTACTAGTTTTTCATTAATTTAACCCTTAAAACAACTCCGATTCTTGATTTTAATCGAATTTGAAAGATTTTACCCGGTAAATCTCAATAATAATTTTTCTTCGATTTGAACCCCATTTTTTACTCGATTTAACTTGGTTTTTAAGCTGTAGGTTCATAAAATATGGAGAACATATTTTTGAAGTAAAGTTTCAATTTTGCCCTTCTTTTTTGAAAACTCATTTTGGGGGTCCGTTTTGACCGCGAACTAAAAGTAGTCAATATGGCTGTGGGTGATTTCTCTTGATGCATAAATTTTATATTTGATGTTTTTAGTGGAGTTTGGGATTGATTGTGTAAAGTAAGACCGCGGGTTCAAATGTCGCAGACCTGTTTCGGCTTTCGAGGTAGGTTATGGCTTAACTCTTTCAGACTGGGTTGGGTAGTAAATGATGGTATAAAATGCATGTTAAGGGTGGAAACTAATCATGAAAATAATTATTTATGTGTTGTGCCCATGTGGGGGCCTATATGTAATGTAATTATCGAAATTGAGATCTTATGTGATATGTTTGATCATGTGGGGTCCTATGTAATATTGATAGCCTTGGATACATGTGAATAATTATATTTTGCTGTTAGAGTTCTTAATGTGGTACCATAGGTGTATTTTCATTATATTCATACTTTATTGGCATATGATACAGGTGGAAATTTGTGGATGAAACTGAAATAGTGAGTGGATATTGGCTCAAATAGATGTGGAAATGTATCATTATGGTTGGTTGTGAAAATACTCATTGTGATTGGTTGTGAGCATTATATCCTCATATCATACCCATTCATGAAACATTGGTACCACTGTGGCAACATCTGAGAAACACTAGCAACACCTTTTTTAAAACCCTTCTCAAGGGATGTGCCGAGGAGGAGATATTGTAACAACTTATAAAACCCTTATCGAGGGATGTGCCAAAAAGGAGATATGAGATATGTCGATTGTATAAGGGTTGACGAAACCCCCATGGGTCCTACATTGGGAAGCTTTAGCTCAATAGGTGTATACGGGGATTGTGCAATGATTCTGAAGGTTGTGCGAAGACCTTGTACGTCATCATCATCGTCATATACATTGCACTTACTTTATTGTGTTTATGTTATGTTGTATTGCATTATTGACTTGTCATCTATGTATTTGTCTTACCTTCCTTTACTTGTATTTGATGATCTTGTATCTACATGTTCTCTCTTGTTCCATTTATATATGGCATAATGTATACTTGTATTCTATATATTGGTGTCTTGCTATAATATATGTGAGATATATTAAAACTGTTAGTGCAAGCGGTGTGGGCTACCGTTGTAGGACATTTTCTGATTGCAGGTGACATGCCCTTAGTGTATTATTTGTATGCTTTATTTACTACTTTGCTTGGTAGCCCTATCATACCTATTGAGTATAAGTGCACCATACTCATGCCTAATGCGCCATTTCGATGTAGGTCCTAGATCGAGTGTGCCTCAGCTTGATTAACTCAGGCAATTGTTGGAGCTTCCAAGGTAGCAGTTGGACATTCATGCATCCGAAGTTCACCTATATCTTTCTATAGTAGTTATGTCTTTATTAGTATTCAGAGATAGTTATTATTCCTTTGTGGTTATTTTTTTGATGTATCTAACTCTTGGATTGTATTAGTATTTTTTACACTATTGACACCTGGTTTTGGGCATGATTGATATTTTGGATAAGTTTTTTCTGCATTGTTATGATTATTTATATGGTTCGGCATCGTTCTAGAAGCCTTACCTTGGGATATTTCTGTCTTTTCCTCTTTTCATATCAGCTTGGGTGATAGGGTTAATTGTCAAGGTACACCGCAACAAGTGCCATCATGACCCTCATTTTTGGGTCGTGACAAATCAGTGTCAGAGCAGCTAGGTTTCATTGGTCTCAACGGTGTAAGAATGGGATGTCTAATAGAGTGTAAGAATGAGATGTCTAATAGAGTCTCACGAATCAATACATAGAAGTCCGTATCTATCTACAAGAGGCTATAGATGTTTTTAGAAAACCTCTCTCATTTTATTCTTTATCGTCTGAATTCTTTCATATCTTGTGTTTTGATTTGTTTTTCACTCTCTTTGCATGGATGGTATTGCTTATACTGCTATCAGTTGAGAGATGCAGAGAGAGATTGATGGAGGTCGCTTGTAAAATGTAGACCCCATGATTCTCCTGAGATGACTTGGAATCAATTCATCGAGGCTTTTCTATAGAGATTTATGCCTTTCAATTTGAGAAGATCCTATGAGAGATGAGTTTGATCATTTGGAGTAGGGCTCAATGAATGTTTTTGAGTATAAGGCATGTGTAACAACCCGAGACTACCCCCAAGTCATCACACAGTACTTGGAACCATAAGTGATCCTAAAGTAACCCATTAACTGGCATACTGTTAACCAACTAAAATATAACATAATAAATAGTTATTCTGCTATGCGGAAACATAATCATACTGAAAAGCTAAAATAGATATAATACTGATAAACTTTATGATCTGCTAAATCTAAAGGATAAAACTGAAATTACATGACTGACTTTAACTGACATCCAAGAAGCCTCTACTATACTGACTATAGATTGCTAGGATATGCCTATAACTACCACTAATCAATACCCATGAAAGTAAATGAACTGTACATGAACTAAAATTGTCTGGAGTTTCCAAAGTAGGAGAACTCATCACCTGCTGGCTAGAATCTGCAACTATCTAATCGTGATGTGCGGGCTACAACTGGTACCTATATTATGAAATAATGTAGCCATACAAACATATATGTGGATCAGTACTTCTGGAATATACTTAGTATGTAGGGGACAATGCAATAAGTAAAATTGATTTCATAGGTAATTGTAAAACATGCATGCTAAGTATAAGTAGACTCAGTAGACTCACCAATAGGCTGAAATAAACTGAAAACTAAAATATCTTAAAGCATGAGTGACAAACATTCTCTAATAAGATGGTGAATCTCTACACTTAGTTTTTGTAAAACTTTACTTTAATGATATAAGCATAATTGAAGCTGGGATATGATAAAACATGGATCCTGTATAAATACTGGTTCTAAAACTATATAATGGAGACTGACACAAATTGAGGATATAAATATACAATGACACTGGGCACGAATGCATAAACATACTAACTTATCTGATTAGCTGAATGACTGATAGCTGAATACTGGGCATGTAAGATAGAATTATACTCAGTCTGAATAACAAGACTGAAAATATAGAGTATTATGCATTTGAGGAAGGGACTAACTGAGTAGCATTAGATAACTAAGCATGAATTCATGAAAACTGTATTATCTAAGAATGCAAGACCAAACGTATAACATGAGTCTGAAATAGTTTGTAAACTGAGGTACTGAAATACTGATAACTGAATAACTGATAATTGTGCGCTATGGTCAAGCAAACCTGAAACTAAACTGAGTTAATGATCTGATTATTGTACTGAGATTGTGACTAAGACTGTAATTGAGATGGTAATTAAGACTGTAACTGATACTGTAACTAAGACTGAATACTGAATTCTAATAACTAAGTAACTGATAGCTGTGATTACTGATAACTGAGTTACTGATAATTGGGTGACTGTTTTTAACTTTCCTAATTTAGTAGAACTAAACTAAGTTTTGTACTAAGCTGGGTGACTATTTTTGATAGTCCTAATTTTGTAGAACTAAACTGAGTTCCATACTGAGTCTAAAGCTAAAACTGTAAGTATGGGTGTATCATCTAACCGATATATCCCAATCTGAGATAATTGGGGTCCAACCTGTAACCCTAGTTGGAAGGGTGTCAGTACCATGCCATGGGTACTAACACTGGTTGTGTGGCTCCACTAAACTAGTGTCCCAAAGGACTAAGGAGTAACCCTATAATGGCAGGAAATTCAATGAGATGTATCTCAACCCTAGACTGGCAAGAAGATATTCTGTTACTCAGGGATTGCTACTAAGAGTCAAACCCTCTTCTGGAAGAAATACCCCCCTCCCTGGGTTTACTCGGTGTTGAATCCTACTCCCAACTGAATGACACTGGAATACTAACTGGTGAATGCAACATTAACTGATAACTGATAAGATTTTTTCATGGTATTCTAAAAATAATAGTTCATACAAATTCTGAGGTAATTATTAATGAATAAACTGGTACTGGGCTGTACTAGGTTTGACTGAACCCATACTAATTCTATTGACTGACCGAACTAGATTGAGTTCATTGTGTTTTGTTAACTGACTGAGTTCACCAAATTTAATTAATCGACTGAGTACTGATATTCTTAACCTTTTACTGGGACTATTCTATATCTACAACAATAACGTAAACAGTTAAATTTTGGTAATAAATACCCCTAGGACTCGATAGCTTAAATAATAAAACCTAGCAATTCTTGAAAGCATAGCCATATTCAATTGTTCACAATTCATTCACTGAGATATTTTATCAAACACTTAAAGGTTATGGACTTGTACATGGATGAGAACACATAGTAACATGTCATAATCATAAACTTGAACATGGTAATATCTTAAACATAGGAGCATAGCATGATTATATAACTAAAGTCGTAAATTGGGGAGTTCACATATAATTAGCTTGAAATAGGACATGGACATTTCATCAAAACATGTAAAGTGCATAGCTTGAATGTAAGAATGTCCTAAATATGAGGGACAAATAGATTTATATGGCAAAGTTCATAGCTTAGGGATTCATCTTGAAATTGACTTAACATGATATGGGAATTTCATCAAACATGTGGAAGGCATGAATTTAAAACATAAGAATATTGCTAAACATCATGAATTTTGGATCTATCATGGAATTTACTTGAATAAAGTAGGAGAAATTCAAATTCATAGCATGAAGAATTTAAAATGTTGCATGGAATAATACATGGGATGAATTAAATTAAAAACACCATGAAAACATGAAATTCAATCTCTTAAACATACAAAATAACATAATAATAGAAAATTCATTATTTATTTAAGTAAAAAGAGTTTTTGGGCTCCATTGGTGAAAGAGGACCACTCCCACATATATTAAATGTTTAATCATGAAGGAGAAACACAATGTTGAAAGCATTCTTGAATTAGAAAACTTGATTTCTTTCTTTTCTTAAAGAAAAATTGATGAAGTTCTTGGTGTTCTTGAGGAGGTTGGGGTTTTTCTTTGAGAGAAAAGATGATTAAGTAAGTGTTATGGACGGATTTGGGTGAGGAGAAGTGACCAAAGTGCCCCTAGACCCTTCTAAAACTGAATTAGCATGTGAAACAATTCCATAATGCACTGGCCGACCCGTCGCATTGCTATCGCATCGGCTTACTGTATCACACAGAAAATGCCATAACATTTTGCTTAGGTATCAGATTTAGGTAAAATTGGTATTGTTGGAAAGCTAATTCAATTATCTAATATTTTGTGGGTCATGATCTGCAAAATTCTATGTTTATAAAAAGTTATACATATTTAAAATATACCCTTATAGTATCAAATACCAAACTTTGGACAAATCAAAGGTTGTAAGCTCAACTTTGTTCTAACTGATTCTTATGAACATTTTTCACCTCAAAAGCAAATCAAATATGAGGATAAATATCATAAAACTCATATTTTCATGGGAATAATTTAAATCATAGCTTATACATAGAAGAACGACGATTCAAAGACTAGCCTTAAAATGTTGGGTATTACAGCATGCTTCTATGCCCTATTCAGATATTGTATGATAGCATTTCCATCGAGTCTGAGAAGGTTTAAAAGTTTGTGAAGGTTTTGGATGTTCCTCTTTAGTTGGACACATCTCAGATAGTTATGGTTGCGGTTTGTTTCTAGGGTATAGTAGATCATGCTAAGATGACAAAGGATATTCTTAGTGTATCTTAGGGAGGCACTAAGAAGGAGTGACATTTTGGTGAGTTCAGGAGTCAGACCTATTGAGGTAGATATTTTAGAGGTTCTCATGGATACCATGATAGGCTAGTGCAGGTGATTTTACAGAGTTCTACAGGTGGATCTTCTAGTTTAGCAGTTTCGAGGGGAGAGGGGGCTATTCAGACTCAGTTGTACTTTCTATTATTAAGACTGGTCATAGAAGTTGCTATGTATATGATAAGATTAGCCACAAGGACTATTCTCGTCATGTGTTTATACATATTCCTATTTCAGCTGTGAGAGGTAAGGAATTTACCAAAGGTGCAAGAGGTTGAGATGGTAGAGCCCATATTGGTAGTTGTGGGGATACTCAGCCAGTTGGTAGTCGTGGATAGTATTATGCTATACAATCTAGAACTAAGGTAGAGGCTTCTGGTGTTGTGATTATAGGTATGTTCCTCTTTTGTTTCAGACCTTCATCTGTATTTATTTTATCTCGGATGGACTTTCTCCTATGTGTTTGTGTATTTTTCTTTCGCTTTTGATTATATTAGTGAGCCTCTTTCCATGCCTATTCGTGTATCTATCCCGATAGGTGATTCTTTAGTGGTGGATCGGGTGTACCGATCTTGTGTTATGACTTTTATCGGGTGTGATATTTTGTTAGATTTGCTTGTATTAGATATGGTCGATTTTGATGTTATTTTAGGCATAAATTAGTTAGCTCTTTATTATGATATTTTAGATTGTTTTGCCAAGACTATGACTTTAGATTCGTCGGGTGAGCCAAGGATAGCTTGGAAGGGCACACTTCATTCGGGGGTCATATCTTATATTCAGGCTTGTAAATTGGTTGAGAGGAGATGTTTATCTTACTTGGCCTATGTTCATGACACCAGTGTTATTGCACCCCCTTCCTTGGATTCTGTCCATGTTGTCCATGAGTTTATGGATGTGTTCACTACGAACTTTCCTAGTATGCCTTCAGATTGAGATATTGATTTTATTATTGATGTTGAGTCGGACACCAAGCCTATTTTTATTCTTCCTTATAGAATGCCCCAGTAAAGCTGAAGAAACTAAAGGATAAATTTCAGAAGTGGTTGGATAAGTGATTTGTTCGACCTAGTATTTCACCTTAGGGTGTGTCTGTCTTGTTTGTGAAGAAAAAGGATAGGTCTATACAGATGTGCATTGATTATCAACAGTTGAATAAGGTGAAAGTTAAAAATTAGAGTCCTCTTCTTTGCATTGATGATTTATTTGATCAGCCTTGGGTGTTGTAGTATTTTCAAAGATTGAGTTGAGGTTTGGTTATCACCAACTGAGGATTAGAGCTTCAAATATTCCGAAGACAACTTTTTAGACTCGATATGGTCATTATGAGTTCTTGGTGACATCTTTCGGATTGACCAATGCCCCTGCTGTGTTCACAGAATTGATGAACCGAGTGTTTCAACTGTATTTTGATTCTTTTGTTATAGTATTTATAGATGATATCTAGGTTTATTCCAAGAGTGAGGTTGAGCATGAGGAGTTTGTTTGAACTATGCTTTAGAGATTGAGGGATGAGAAGTTGTATGCCAAGTTTTCTATTTTCGAGTTTTGGTTGGAGTCTGTTTCTTTCTTGGATTATGTGGTGACTAAGGAACATATTATGGTTGATCAAACCAAGGTTTCACCAGTTCATGATTGGTCTAGACCTACTTCACCCATTGATATTTAGAGATTTGTTGTCTTAGCAAGTTATTATTGTTGTTTTGTTGGGATTTCTTGTCTTAGCAAGTTATTATTGGTGTTTCGTCGAGGGTTTCTCATGCATTGCATTTGTATTTAGTAGAGTTTGCATATAATAATACCTACCATTCCAGTATTGATATGGCTCCTTTTGAGGTGTTGTATGGTAGGTGTTTTCATTTTCCAATAAGTTGGTTTGATATTTTAAAGGTGAGACCTCGAGGTGCGTACTTACTTCGTGAGCCATTGGATAGAGTCTAGGTCATTCAGGATAGACATAGTTTGGCTCAGAGTAGGTAGAAGTGTTATTCTAATCATAGAATTCAAGCCTTGATATTTGGTGTTGGAGATCGTGTTTTTCTTTGAGTTTCACCCATGAAGGGTGTGATGAGGTTTGGGAAGAGAGGAAAGCTTAGCCCCAGGTATATTGGTCCATTTGAGATTCTTTCGACTGTTGGTGATGTGGTTATGAGTTGGCTTTGCCCCTTGATCTATCAGTTGTTCATCCAGTTTTTTATGTTTCTATGCTACATTGTTATATTCTAAATGAGTCTCATGCCATTCATTGGGACTCGGTTCAGTTAGATGAGCGATTGTCCTTTGTTAAGGAGTCGATTTCCATTTTGGCTAGGAATGTTAGGTGGTTGTGATCTGGAGTGATCCTTGTGGTTAAGGTCTAGTGGGCACATCAACCTATAGATGAAGCTACTTGGGAGGTCGAGTCTGATATGCATAGTTCTTATCCCCATCTCTTTGTTGATTCAGGTATTTTTTTTGCCTTAGTTCGAGGACAAACTAGATTTTTAGTGGTGGATGATGTAAGGACCTAAAAAGTGGATGATGTAACGACCTAAAAAATTGATGAAATATGTGATATTTGTGATTTTGTGTGATTTAACTATTTTACCACTCCCCGTAGTTGAATTATAATATTTCTGGGGTGTGGGAGTGATTGACATAATTTTCGATGCATTTTGGTATCATTTATGCAATATTGTGATTTTGGATGGCTACGCGAGCCCTATTTTGACTTATGTGGATATCTTTTGATCTGTCTGACGGATGGCCATACAGACTATACCAACAGCTCCATAATATAAATTTTAGGCTAGGTAGACCTTTGGTTTGAGTCCCGGTGTACCCAAGCTCATTTTGACCTATTGGTCGGAAAGTTGGAAAATTGAAAATATGAGTATGGGACCCACATTAGATTAAAACGACCTCGGATAAAAAATCTGACTTTGGCAGTAGATCCAGAATATTGATTTTAGGATGTTAGCATATTTTATATGATTTTATGGCTTTAAAATCTCATTTTGACCCTCAATTTGGAAAATTATTATTTTGAGTTTCGAGGATCAACATTGTGATAACGATATTTTGCTATAAATCTGATTTTGCCATCACGTCTGGAACGTCGAATATAGTATGAGTTCATAGTTCATTTGTATATATTGGACTACGAACGAATCCCGAGCACCCCATCAAAGTCCAATCAACCAACAAAAAAACTGCTATTGCAGAAAATCTGTAATAAATAGCAGATTTTCACCCTTTTTGGCTTATTTTGCTCTTTTTCATCTTGGTTCTTGGAAGTTAAACTCTAAAATAGTATGAGAGCTTAAAAATAAAGTTTGTTAAAGCTTGGGAAGCTAGATTAACACCTTTTTCTTGATTTTATTACGGATAAAGGTAAGAATTCATCATTTCTTAGAAATTTCTTGATTAATTTCTCAAAATTCCCAAAATTTTAGGGCTTGATTTTAAACACCAATTTCACTTTTTTTTACTTGAATAATATTTTTATCTTATAATTACTAGTTTTTCATCTATTTAACCCTTAAAACAATGCCGATTTTTTATTTTAATTAGGATTTCAAAGATCTTAACCGGTAAAGAGCAAAAATGGTTTTTCTTCAATTTGAACCCCGTTTTTAACTCGATTTAACTCTGGTTTTCAGTTGTTGGTTTCAAAAAATAGGGAGAACATGTTGTTGAAGTAAAGCTCCAATTTTTCCTTTTTTTTCAGAAACTCGTTTTGGGGGTCCGCTTTGACCCCGAACCAAAAGTAATCAATATGAGTCTCGTTGATTTTTTCTTGATGCAGAAATTTCATATTTGATATTTTTAGTGGAGTTTCAGATTT
Organism: Capsicum annuum; assembly: GCF_002878395.1. Classification (NCBI taxonomy): domain Eukaryota; kingdom Viridiplantae; phylum Streptophyta; class Magnoliopsida; order Solanales; family Solanaceae; genus Capsicum; species Capsicum annuum. The sequence goes on along the minus strand of NC_061114.1, from coordinate 16,941,742 downwards.
TTCATAAAAAGTAAGGTCGCGGGTTCAACTGTAGCGAAACGGTTTCGGCTTTCGAGGTAGGTTATGGATTAACTCTTTCATACTGGACTGGGTAGTAAATGATGGTACAAAATGGATGTTAAGGGTGAGAACTAATCATGAAAAATGATTATTTATGTGTGTTCCCGTGTTGGGGCCTTTATGTGAGGTAATTGTCGAAATTGAGATATTGTGTGATATGTGTGACCGTCTGAGGTCCTATGTAATATTGATAGCCTTGAATACATGTGAATAATTATATTATGTTGGTAGAATGCTTAATGTGGTACCATTGGTGTATTATGATTATATTCATACTTTATTAGCAAATGAGATATGTGGATAGTCGTGGATGAAACTGAAATAATGAGTGGATATTGGCTCACATAGATGTGGAAATGTATCAATATGGTTGATTGTGAAAATACTCATGATAATTGATTGTGAGCATTACATCCAAATATCATACTCATTAATGAAACATTGGTACCACCATGGCAACATCTAAGAAACAGTGGCAATACCTTTTTTAAAATCCTCCCCGAGGGATGTACCGGGGAGGCGGTATTGTAACACCTTATAAAACCCTTTCTGAGGGATGTGCCAAAAAGGAGATATGAGATATATGGATTGTATACCAGTTGATGAACCCCCTATGGGTCCTACATTGGTAACCTTTAGCTCTGTAGGTGTATACAGGGATTGTGCGACGATCCCGGAGGTTGTGCGACGACCTCGTGTAATATCATCATCATCATGATCATGTACATTGCACTTAATTTATTGTGTTTATATTGTGTTGTATTTCCTTATTTACTTATCATCTATGTATTTTTTATACCTTCCTTTACTTGTATTTAATGATCTTGTAGTTGCATGTTCTGTCTTGTTCTATTTATATGTAACATAATGTATACTTGTGTTCTATATCTTGGTGTGTGGTTGTAATATATGTAAGATATATTAGAACCGTTAGTACAAAAGCTATGGGCTACCGTTGTGGGATATTTTCTGATTTTAGGTAACGTTCCCTTAGTAAATATTTTGTATGCTTTATTTACTACTTTACTTGATCGGCCTATGATACCTATTAAGTACAAGTGGACTGTACTCATGTGTACTGCGCCCTTTCGGTGCAGGTCCTAGCTCGAGTGCACCTCAGCTTGATTGACTCGGGCGATTGTTGGAGCTTCCAAGGTAGCGGTTGGACATTCATGCGTCCAAAGTTCACCTCTATCCTTCAATAGTAGCTATGTCTTTATTAGTATTCAGAGACAGTTATTATTCCTTTGTGATTATTTTTTCTATGTATTTGACTTTTGGATTGTATTAGTAGTTCTTGCACTATTGACACCTGGTTTTCGGCATGATTGATAATTTGGATAAGTTCTTTCCGCATTATTATGATTACTTATATGGTTCAGATTCATTCTAGAGGCCTTACCGTGGGATATTTCTGTCTTTTCCTCCTTTCATATCAGTTTGGGTGATAGGAGTACTTGTCAAGGTACGCCATGACAAGTGCCATCATGACCCTTGTTTTTGGTTCGTGACACATATAGCCCATGGGTGGTTTAGGACGGCAAAGTTACACAGCCCAGGTAATGGATTTAAATGCATTGTAAACATGATTTTCTTTCCCGGCATGGTTATATATATGTATGGTAGTGTATTATGGATAATTTACTTGATTTTATAAATGACATTATTTTATCCTTATACTGAGATCATGCTAGCTACACTCGCTAGCGCATCTACTGGCGGCTGTATACCTACGCTTCCATCTTTCTGAAAGACTACATTTCATGTCATAAACATTTTTACACACTCTAATTTTATTTTGGATACTGGTGTTGGCTATGGTTGGGCGCATGTCACAACCAGATTTTGTTACTCTTATGGTTAGAGTCTTTGTGGTACTTTTATGGGTAAGAATGAGCGGGATTGATATGGGTGTTTTCCCCGTCATTGGTATTAGTGTTGGGGCTTACACCCTTTGACGAAATTGTTGGTTGTTCCATCATATTTAATTTTGGGATTAAATTACATTATGTTTAAAAATCATTTAGTAATGGCCGATATTTTTGTAATTGGTTTGGTTTGGTTTGTTTGGACATTTGTATGAGAAGGTTGGACTCTGTTGGGTCGGTCGCGGTCATGATCCTATCCATAGTCTTGATATGAACAATAATTCTATCTTGTTATATGTTCGTAATTCAAACAACTTAGGGCTGGCAGTTGTAGGTTGGGTTATGTAATGGGGGTTGTCTCAGGTCCCGGTTGGACTTGAGATGCCTATTACGATATCGACCAGGGGCCAGGTCGCCTCAAGTTGGTATCAGAACCTAGGTTCATGGTCAATTGGGAGTCCACAAAGCCGTGTTTTGTAGAGTCTATTTTAGGGGTGTGTAGCGTACCACATTCATAAGATAAAGTCTACAAGGAATTTAGGAATGTTTCACTTTCTTTAAATTTTTTTTCAAGCTTGGAGTCTAAGACCCTTCTCTAATCCTTGGATGTTCAGTTTTTAGATCATGCCTCATAGATTTGGAACACAAGGAAATTGTCCAGTCCCATCTGGGGACTATTTTGTTGTGGTAGGTCCTATATCTGGAGTTCGTCTTCGATCTCATGGTATTATCCCTGATAGTTCCGGAGTTCCTCTGATTACTACTAGTTCTGGCATGACCCAAAAATCAAGGTCATGATCTCACTTTTAATGGCATACCTTGACAAGTAAGTCTATTATCTAAATGAATACAAAAGAGAAAAATTTAGAAATATGCTAAGGTAAGGCTTCTAGAACGAAGCCGAACCTTATAAGTAATCATAACAATGAGAAAAGAACTTATCCAAAATACCAATCATGCCCAAATCCAGGTGTCAAGAGTGTAAGAACTACTAATACAATCCAGAAGTCAGACACATTAGAAAAATAATTACAAAGGAATAATATTTGTCTCCGAATACTAATAAAGACATAACTACTAGAGAGAGATAGAGGTGAACTTCGGACGCGTGAATTTCCAACCACTACCTTGGAAGCTCTAATAATTGCCTAAGTCAAGCAAGATGAGGTACACTAAAGCGAAGACATACACCGAAAGGGTGCACTAGGCATGTATACGGTCCACTTGCACTCAGTAGGTATCATAGGCCGACCAAGAAAAGTAGTAAATAAAGCATACAAAATCAACACTAAGGCCACGTCACCTGTACTCAGAAAATATCCCACAATGTTAGCCCACACCACTTGCACTAATAGATCAAATATATCACATACACACCAAGATGGAATATGAGTATGAATTATTCACATATAAGTAAAACAAGGGAGAACATGCATATACAAGATCATCAAATACAAGTAAAATAAGATAGGACAATTACATAGATGGCAAGTCAATACAACAATACAACACAATATAAATACAATAAAGTAAGTGCAATGTATATGATGATGATGATGCACGAGGTCGTCGCATAACCTCCGGGATCATTACACAATCCTCGTATACACCTACGGAGATAAAGCTTCCCGATGTAGGCCCATGGGGGTTCGTCAACCCATATACAATCCACAAATCTCATATCTCCTTTTTGGAACATTTCTCTAAAAGGGTTTTGTAAGGTGTTACAATATCTCCTCTTCGACACATCCCTCAGGAAGGGTTTTAAAAAGGTGTTGTTAGTGTTTCTCAGATGTTGCCATGGTGGTACTAATGTTTCATGAATTAGTATTATATGAGGATATAATGCTCACCACCAATCACAATGAGTATTTTCACAACTCACCAAATGATATATTTCCACAAACAACCACATGATATATTTTCGCAATCAACTATAATGATATATTTCTACAACTACGTGAGCCAATATCCACTCATTATTTTAGTTTCATCCTCGATTTTCCAAAAGTTTCATATGCCAATAAAGTATGAATATAATCACAATACACTAATGGTACCATATTAAGCATCTTAGCAGCACAATACAATTATTCACATGTATTCAAGGCTATCAATATCCCATACGACCCCACACGGTTACACATATCGTATAATAACTCAATTTCGATAATTACATCACATATAGTCCCTCACACGGGCACAACACATAAATAGATATTTTTCATGATTAGTTCTCACCTTTAACATTCATTTTCTATCATCATTTACTACTCAACCCAGTCTAAAGTAGTTGAGTCATAACCTATCTTAAAAGTCAAAATCGGTCCGCTACACTTTGAACCCACAACTTTATTTTCCATGAACGATCTCAAAGTTCACTAAAAACATTGAATATGGAATCTACGCATCAAAAAAGAACCAACGACACTCATATTGACTACTTTTGGTTCGGGGTCAAGTTAGACCCTCAGAACGGGTTTCCGAAAAAGAAGGGAAAAATTAGAACTTTACTTCAAAAATATGTTTGCCATATTTTTGGGAATCTACATTTTAAAACTCAAGTCAAATCGTATTAAAACGAGGTTCAAATTGAAGAAAAACCATTTTTAATGTTTACCTGGTAAAAATCTTTGAAATCCTTAATATCAAGAATCAGAGTTGTTTAAGTGTTAAATCGATGAAAAACTAGTAATTATAAGATCACAATATTATTCAAGTTAAAATAAGTGAAGTTGAGGTTTAAAATCAAGCTCTAAGATTTTTGGGGTTTTGAAAAATTAATCAAGAAATTACTAAGAAAAACGTGCATTCTTATCTTAAATCAGTAATAAAACAAATAAATAGGTGTTAATCTAGCTTCCTAAGCTCTCACAAACTTTACTTTTAAGATCCCACACTATTTTAGGGCTTAACTCTCAAGTTGCAAGATAAAAATGAGCAAAAAGAGGTGGAAAATTTCCTATTTATAGACGATTTTTCTACAATATTAGTTCTTTTTGGTCGACCGGACTTGGACAGGGTGCCCGAGATTCATTCAGAGTTTGATACATGCAAACTATACAACCATACTAAATTAAATTTTACGGATAAGATGGCGATATCAGATTTTCAAAAAAACATCATTTTCACAAAGCTGATCCCAAAATCCAAAATCATAATTTTCCACACCGAGTGTCGAAATGAGATTTAGAAGCTGTAAAATCATACCAAACATGATAACACCCTAAAATTTGCATTCCAAATCTGTTGGCAAAGTCAGATTTTCTATCCGAGGCCATTTCAATCAAATGTGGGTCTCACACCCATATTTCTAATTTTCCAACTTTCCAATCAAAAGGTTAAAATCAGCCTGGATGCACCAGAACCCAAACCAAAGTTCTACCTAGTCTAAAATCAACATTCCAGAGCTTCTAGCGCAGTCACTTTAGCCATCCGTTGCATAGAGCAAAAGATATCCCTATAAGTCTGAAATAAGGCTCTCGAAGCCATCAAAAATCACAATATTGCATAAATGATACCCATATATTTTGGTAAACATTCCAATCACTCTCACACCAAAGAAATATCATAATGCAAATACGAAAAGGGTTAAAATAATGAAATTGTATAAAATCATAAATTTCACATATTTAGTAAAAGTTTTAGGTCGTTACAAGTTCTCCTAAAGGTGAGGTGTGTAATGCGGAATTTTATTGGTCTATTGATTCTATTGCTATATTAATTATTGCTCATGATTAGAAGGATAGTTATGGTGGATTGTCTGCTTAGGCTACAAGGGTTGGTCAGTTTATGAAATTGAATCCTTCTACTTTTACTGGTGTGAAGGTGGAGGAGGATCCTCAATCTTTCTTGAATAAGATGGAAAAGATAATTTGAGTAGAAAGGTGTGAACTTTTCATCTTACTAGCTTAATGATGTTGCATACTAGTGGTATGAGGAATGAGATAAGGTAAAAGGAGATGTCTTTATGGGAGGCCTTTTCTAATGCCTTCTTGGATCTTTTCATTGATCAAAAGCTAAGGGGAGAAAAGACAGATAAGTTTGTGAATCTTAAGTAGGGGAGAATTTTTGTTAAGGAATATGCCTTGAAGTTTCATCAGTTGTCAAGGTATGATTTGGTGGCTAATATGAGGACAAAATAAGGAAGTTTGATTCTAGGTTTAATCAAGATTTCGTCTTGGATAGAAAGAGGTCTTTATTTATTAAGAATATGGACATTTCTAGGCTGACTGTTCATATGCAGCAGGGGAAAGATAACAAAATAAGGCAAGCGGAGTTTAGAGATAGGTAAGGTAAGAAGAGAAGGTTTTCAAACTAGGGAGGTAGGTGCTTAGTCACAAGGTGGTTGGGATAGAGGTAAATGGCAAGATAAGAAGTGAGGAATTTTTAGTTCCTTCTCTACTGCTAGTGCTCCTTACCCAGAGTAGTTGGGCAATGGACGTCAGGGTGGTGATAATTTTTTAGAATAGGGCACTTAATCTCAAGTAAGCGGATGTAATTCAATTTTTTTATATCCTTTTTATTGGTTCTATAGTCTCCCACCTCAGAGTTATTTCTATGAAAGAAGGGACAAGTGTTTCAAGAGTGCCCAGGTAGGCCATCGGCTTAGGTATTGTTCGGTTAACAAGGTTTCTAGTGAGCGAATAAGATTCCAGTGGCTTCATCTTCTGCTCCTTCACCTGATGGTACAACATCTGATTCTGTTACTGGTCATAGTTATAATTTTGGTCGGAATAGGTTGTATACTTTGGCATCCCAACAGGAATCTGAGGCATCTCTTGATGTCGTTACTGGTACATTACAACTCTTCTTTCGTGAACTGTATTATTTTATTGATCCAGGGTCTACTCTTTCCTATGTGACCCCATTTGTGGTTATGTGTATTGCTTTTGATCTTGAGGTTTTTTCAGATCCTTTTTCTATTTGTACACCGGTAGGTAACTTAGTCATTGCTAAGAGAATCTATAGCGTGTATGTGGTAGTTGTTGGTAGTTAGCAGACCTTGGTGGATCTAGTTGAATTAGACATGGTATATTCTGATGTTATTCTGGGTATAGATTAGTTCCATTCTTGTAATGAAAATTTGGATTATCGGACCCGTAAGGTTGTCTTTAGGTTTCTGGTGAACCATTTATTGAGTGGGAGGGTGGTTCTCTTGCTCCCAGGGAAAGTTTATTTCTTATATTAGACCTCGTAGATTAATCTCTAAGGGTTGTCTTTACCACTTGGTCTGAGTTAAAATTTTTAACTCGTTAGGTCTTTCTTTTCATTAAGTTCTAGTAGTGAGTGAGTTTCCTAAGGTCTTTCCAGATAATCTTCCTGGTGTTCCTCTGGATAGGGAAATAGAGTTTGGTATTAATTTGATTCTATACACTTACCCAATATCTATTCCTCCGTATAGAATTTCTCCAGCTGAGTTAAGGAAACTCCAGGAGCAGCTTAAGGATCTTTTAGATGTGCACTAGTGTTTTTCATTCGCAAGAAGGATGTTTTGCTTTGGATATGTATTGACTATCAACAGTTGAATAAGGTGACGGTCAAGAACAAGTATACTCTTCCAAGGATCGTTGATTTGTTTAACCAATTGCAAGGACCCAAGTTCTTTTCTAAGATAGATCTTCGGTTCGAGTATTATCAGCTAAATATTAGGGAGGCGGACATCTCTAAGATAACTTTTCATACTCGGTATGGGCACTTTGGTTTTTTGTTAATGTCATTTGGATTGACTAATAATCCAATGACATTTATGGATCTGATGAACATGATGTTCAGGCAATATTTTAATCTTTTCATTATTGTATTTATTGATGACATCCTGGTTTATTCTAAGAGTAAGGTGGATCATGCTAATTACCTCTGTGTGGTGTTGTATACCTTGAAGGAACAATAGTTGTATGCCAAGTTCTCTAAGTGTAAGTTGTTGTTAGAGGCTTGAAATCTATGGAGTTATTTTCTACTTGATAGCTATGAAGTCGTTTTCTATTTGATAGCTATGAAGTCATTTTCTGCTTGATACCTATGAAGTCATTTCATGCATCAATCTCTAACATCAAAATCTAGTTCTCAATGGCCTCAGGGACAATTATGTGATGCGATCATATTATTTCTAGTAAGAGGATTATGATGGATCCTTAATAGTTGGCGGTGGTAAAAAAGTGTCCTAGACCCACGACTCCATCTAATATTTGGAGCTTCTTGGGTTTGGCTGGGTATTATAGGCGATTTGTGGAGGCATTTTCTTCCAAAGCTACTCTGTTTACTAATTTGACTCAGAAGAAGGTGAAGTTTTCTTAGTCGTATTCTTATGAAGGTAGTTTCAAGAAGCTTAAGGATGAGCTTAATTTCGCCTGTTTTGTCTTTGCCGAAAGCCAATGATGGATTTTTGATTTATTGTGATGCATCTCAGGTAGGTCTTTGTTATATTTTGATGTAACATTGGAAGGTGATTGCTTATGCTTATAAGCAGTTGAAGGTGCATGAGAAGAACTATCCTACTTATGATTTGGAGTTGTTAGTAGTGGTTTTTGCATTGAAAATATGATGGCATTATTTGTATGGTGTGCACGTGGATATCTATGTGGATCATAAGAGTCTATAGTATATGTTCACTTAGAAAGAGCTAAATCTCAGGAAGAAGAGATGGTTGGAGATTTTCAAGGATTATGATATGAGCCTTAACTATCATCCAAGTAAGGCTAATGTGGCTGCTGATGCTCTTAGAAGGTTGTCCATGGAGAGTTTGGCTCTTGTGGAAAAGAAAAAATGGGAATTGATGAAGGATATTCACTATTTGGATAATCTTGGAGTTCGTCTCTTGGACTCAAATGATGGTGGTATAATGGTTCAGGAAGTGGTTTGGTCATCTCTTGGTGCCAAAATTAAGAGAAGCAAGTGCTAGATCCTATTTTGATGAAAATCAAGAGTGCAGTCGAAGAATAAAAGGTAATGGTGTTTGAGATCAGTGGTGGTGGTACTTAATGATACCAATGGAGGTTGCAACAAAGGATTTTGGTCGAGGTGCATGGATCGCGCTATGTTGTTCATCCTATTTCTACAAAAAAGTATCATGATCTTAAGTAAGTGAATTGGTCGAATACTATGAAAAGGGATGTGGTTGATTTCGTGGGAAAATATATGGTTTGTCAACAATTTAAGGTTGAACACATCATACCTGGTGAATTGTATCAAGATACTGAGTTGCCAGAATAGAAATGGGAGGTGGTTAATATTGATTTTGTTACTGGTCTTCCTTAGTCTCGAAATTAATATGATTTGATTTGGGTTATCGTGGATAGGATGACAAAGTCCTCTTATTTCTTACCGGTATGGACTAACTTTTCGAAGGTGGATTATGCAAGGTTGTATCTTCACAAGATTGTGAAGCTACATGGGGTACCTATTTTTTTTATCTCTGATCGTGGTACATAACTTTCATCTCACTTCTGGCGGTCTTTTCAGAAGGGATTGGGTACTAAGGTTAGTTTAGGTACTCTTTTTCGAATGGGAAAACGGAAAGGACTGTTCAAAATTTAGAAGATATGCTTCATGTGTGTGTGATTAATTTTGGTGGCAATTGGGTTCAGCATCTATCTCTTGTAGATTTTTCTTATAATAATAGCTATCATTCTAGTATTGGTATGGCCTCTTTTAAAGGGTTGTATGGTAGAAGGTATCGATGTCCTATTGTTGGCTTGAGTTGGATGAGGCGGATATGTTTGGTCTAGATTTGGTATATTAAGCTATGAAGAAGGTTAAGGTGATTCGGGATAGGCTTAAGGTTTCCTAGAGTCTCCAAATTTCCTATGCGAATGTTAGGCGTCGAGACTTAGAATTTGAGGTTGGGGATAAGGTGTTACTCAAGGTATCTCCCATGAAAGGAGTAATGCGGTTTGGCAATAAAGGGAAGCTCAGTACCCTGTACATTGTACTGTATAAAATATTGCGGAGGGTTGGTAATGTAGCATATGATTTGGAGATGCCTTCTGGTTTGATCTCCATTTATCAGGTATTTCATGTTTCCATGTTGAGGAAGTATCTCTATGATCCTTCTTAAGTTGTTTCTTTGAATGGTTTGGGTATCATAGACTCTCTGTCTTAAGAAGAGGTTCTGGTGGAGATAATGGATCAGTAGGTTCTTTTGTTACGGACCAAGGATGTGGCTTCAGTTAAGGTCCTGTGGCGAAACCATAAGGTGAAAGAAGCTACACGGGAAGCGAAGGAGGACATGAAATCCAAGTATCCACATTTCTTCTCGACTTTGAATATTCATGCGGAAGGTATGTTTCCTTGATGCATAATTTGATAATACAAATAATTCTACTTGATTTCCTTGTATCTTTGTTTAAGGTAAAAGTAGAGACATCTAAAGGGTTTAATAAGTGGTTGCGCTACCTACTCTGTCGTTCGAGGACAAATGTTCCTAGTGTGTCATCATTGTATCAATAATAATCAATATATCAATAATAAAGGATGATACCCACAAGGGCTAAAGTAAATGACAAGCCCCACGAAGGCTAAAGTAAAAAGAAGTAAGGAAGATCATACCTCTATATTTCATCATTCATCGTTAAGAACAATTTATCAATAGATATATGCATATATATAGCATGAATATTACAATGCATTACTAGGTCAACATGGTTAATAGTATAGCTTCTTATGTACTTAATAAATATACCTTCTAGATCCCTTAGCATCATGACACGCAATATTAGCAACAAGAGGCCATTCTAGCATTAATAGTATCTTGGTTATTAGACAAAACCATAAAATGGGTAATATCTTAGTCCAAATCCTGAAATAGTAGTATACTCAATGGTTCAAATAATAAAACAGTCATGGGCTTAATTAATAGCAAAAATATGTAGCTACTTATTGCGTTGATGATAATTTAGTCAACAACCATATTGGTGAAACCTTGAAGGTTGCACCATAATTGGGGACCAGGTCCCTCAAAGTTAGTCACAGGTAATAAACATAGTAAACTAACCAGGAATACAGCACAAAGCAAGAAATGTAAATAACACTAAATTTAACATTGAAACCCCCTTTCTTATGGAAGGAAAAACCACGGATTGCCCTCACAAGCACCCAAAAGTTCACTATAATCAACCTCTTGATTACAGATATGATATTAAGCCTAACTCTAGGCTTCTCAAACATGTAATAACTCTACTACAAGATCACCTTGACAACTCTACCAATACTCCTCAACACTGATTAACTCTAACCAGTTTAAAGCTTAGGCAACTCTACCTAAGCACTCTCAAAGTAAAAACAAAACAAAAGAACATTACTCTTATAGACTGAGTAATTCAATGACAAATTAATCTTCACTCAAGAACACTTTCTATTTCAGCACCCACATATAGCAAAGAGCTTGAGCCATGTTGAATATAGAGTTTTTGCTTCTTTCTCTCTTTAGCTCTCTGATTTGAATATGTAAAAACTACTTGATGAAGAAGCATCCTTTCTCTTTTATAGTGGAGTGATGATAGGTTGAAATATAATTGTTCTAGATGTCCTAGGTAATCCAAGTAGCACCTACACAGTTTGTTACACAAGAGGACAAAACTGTGCAGACATGTGCTAACTATACTGTTGCCTTGAACATCCAAGGATCTAGTCCCTTGAAGTCAACTACTCATCATCTAAACAAGATATAACAATTTTCTCTCTTTTTGATAATTACAAACTAGCCATGGAGTTTTGAGCGTTAATACACATTCACCACGTTGAATTAGTGTGATTACCACTACTTAAGATGAATGTTCTCCTTATCATGCAGCATTATGCTTCCACAACTTAGGGACCTAGTCCCTTATTGTCATTTGTTATTAAGCTTCAATTATAATTACTTCCCTCTGTCATTTAGTACCATTATTTATTTAGGTAATTTGCATACTTTCCTTACCCCTATCACTATGCCATTACATCTATAATTCAATATTTTCATACCTAGTACCTGGTCCATTAAACACATAATTAGTTCCTTACCTGGTCCTTAACACAACACATGAAGTTAGTATTCCCCCCTTAAGAATCATTCAAAAGTGAAATTAGTAAACCAAGAGTAAAGATAAGCACAGGTTAGTTACTCATGGCTACTGGAGCAACGCTAACATAAAGAGAAGATTTAAAATAGAGGAAACAAATGAGGCATACATGCAAAATTCATACATTTACAAAATAGAAGTCATTACCAATACAACCATACCAAAATAACACATAAAATAAATTTCTTCAAGAGCCAATGTAATAACCAAACTTTGAGATTGGCACAAGATTAATAAGAGGATAGGGATGACAAGGCTTAAGTAGAGGGAGGTTTAGGGGAAAGGGACTTAAGTAGCATATCTATTCTTTCATTTTTAGACTGTGGGAATCCATCAAATCTTTGGTGAGGACTTTCACTTTGGCATTCAATCCTTGAATTTCACCACTCATTCTGAAACTTCTACCTGGAGTTTTGCATTTTCAACTGTAAGTTCATCAGTGACACCTGGTTCCTCAAAAGATAACTTCTGATTCAGCAATATCAGGTGTACTATCTTAGTGTTTTGGGTAGACAACTAGATCCGTAACTCCCCTATTTCCTTATTTTTGGATCATTACTTGACTCTTCAACCATAACTATTCTCTTTTTGGGACCAGGTCCCTCAAAGTTTTTTCTTTCCTTGACAGCTATGTGTTTCTTCCTCATTTTATCATGACTACAAAACTTTAACTTAGAGGACTTGGTTCTCTCAACAACATGAACTTCTTTTCCTCTTTGCTCAGCAATAGTAGTAATACTTGAATTCATGTCCTCCCTACCTTTAACTTTCATAACTTCAATATACTCTTTTTTTATTGCAGTAGTTTTCTTGAGCCTTCTTCTTTTCATGCTTAAAGTCTTGTTATCCTTCATGGCATCTTCTGACATTTTCTTTTCAGATCCTCTTATTTAATAGGATCTAGTCACTTTCACATAAGAGTCCACCACTTTTTTTACCTATACTTCCTCTTAGTTTCTTTACTGACCATCTTAGAGGCAACTCACACTCATCCTCCTTATTTAGAGGTAACAACATATCTTTTTCCTTACTCACTTCATCCGTATTACCAACTTCCTATTTTTTTTTCATTAATTAAGATTTCGTTAGTATCATATGCAAGCAGAAGTAAATTCTCAGCTACCCAATTCTCATTGCAGGAAATATCAACCCTTTTTACTTGAATTTCTTCACCAAAGAACTGAGCAAAGATAGGTTTTGGATCTGAGAGTGTAGAAGAATCAAGTGCTTGTTGAGTTTCTGAGGGTTCATTTTTATTGAATTATTCAGATGACCCAGGAAATTGGAAAACATTCAGGTAGATTTGAATTTCCTAAAGAAGAGGGAGTTATAGGTTGAGAAATTTCTTGTTCTATTAGTGACCCATACCCTTGGTTTAGATTCTCTATCATGATTGGTTGAGCACAAATTTCAAATGTTAAGAAGGGTTCAATAAAGACTGACTCGATTGAGGTTTTTGGATGTTTTGTAGATTACTCAGTGGTTAAGGTTGGTTCAAGTTCTTGTTGAAGACTCAAGATGATGTTTTCCATGGCTTTTGTTTTTGAAGGATCAGAGTATTGGGAGTTTTCAACTTAATTTTGTGAGGTTTTTTCTTTTTCAAGACTATTAGTAGGGTTTGAGGAAGAAGACTTATTAGCTATTTAAGTTTGAGAGAGATAATAAGGGACTAGTTTAACTTAGAGAAGATTGTTGATTTAGAAAGGTAACTTGGATTAGTTAAAGAGAAATGGAAAAATGTCTGATTTAGCAATTTTAAAAGATGACTAATGTCTTTAAAAATTGTTTCATTTGAACTGACATATCCGAACCTAATAAGTTTGAATCTTCATTTTTCAAAGGGATTGACGACTTTAGCGAAAGAAAAATACAAGGCTTTTCAGACATCATTTTATAATAACTTAAGCATTTTGAATAGGTACTAACTAGAGAGATGGGAATAGGTCCCTCTCCTTTTTTTATTGAATTGTGTACTTGTGTTTGATTCAATTGTTCTCTTCTTAAGCTATTCCCATAAGTGTATACTTACCAACGTATGAAACCAAGTTAGATTGGCATCCCCCTACTTCATCATGGATATTCATCTCCTTAACATAGTAAAGTTTGAGGAGTAGCACTCAGAAAAATATTAGGTCATAGTATTTTGATCAAGCTCAATCTCAGCTTATTATTTAGGACAGGTTTAACGACAAGGTCCCAGACTTTACGTTACTCATACTACCTCAAGTCCCTTCTTACTAAGATAAATTCCTTTGGGACTAGGTCTATTGAAATCAACTAATTTATAATGAAACACTTCCACCTTGAAGTGTATTGAGAGAGAGAGAATCCAGTCAGATCTTCCTAAATTAAGCTTATACCATCAATAGCCTATTCCTGATTGAAATCCCCTTTTTCATACAAGGAATTATGATTACTTGTTGTGTTTGGGAACCTACTTGAGCTTGAGTTCCAATAGGAGGACAATGGTGTGATCAAAATCTTCTTAGCCATCTAGGTAGAGAATTCCTTTTCACAATTTTCAAGAGTTTGGAACCCTTAGGAAATGAACTCCCTTACTAAATGTATTCAGTAATTCTTATTTTAGCTTTATGAAAATATTGACATCTTTAATTTAAGTGCCTATATCTTCCATAGTGAATACATAAAGGTTTGAAAACCTTTTTTCTAGCATTACGAGCAGTTATTCCTTTTGATCCAATATTTTTGTGATTTTGCTTGATAACCAAGCCCCTTGCCTTTATTTTCACCTTGACTGTTCAAGTTAGAAAGGATCTGTAAAGATGCAGTCCATTTAAGAGATCTGTTAAGCTCTTCTTTTAATGGACTATGTCCCTTTCTAAATCTTCATTCTTATAGAGTGTAGACATAAGGTGTTGTTGAGAATCCCTTAATTTTTCCTCAGTATCAATTTGAAGTCTGGAATCTTATTCCTTCCATTTATCATCTATCTCCTTTACCTTCTCTAGATTACTCATCAGACTCAGTTTTTTAGATTTTATCTTTATGAACAATTCTTTAGTTTCAGGAATTTAGAGAGTTAAAGCAATCAGTTAGAGTTCTTGATTTTCAACTTTTCTTCCAAAGAAATTTTCTCAGAAGTCAGTTCTCATACAGAGTCAATTAAGAAACTAGCACACCTTTTTATCTTCCTAGCAGAGTAGTCATCTAGGTTATTCTTAACATCAAAATAAGTCACCTTTTATTCTTCTTTATCTTCGATGTTTTCCATAAAGGTAAACAAGGAATCATAGATAACTGGAATATATTCCACTGCTAACATAGACATATTTCCACGTTTGTCATCTTCATTAGATTCATTGGAAGAATTTCCCCAAGCTACCAGAGCATGCTTTACTGCATAATCAACTGCAACATTTCTTCTGGAATTTTAAGGGACCTTATCCCTGCTCTTTCCATTGTCACTTCGAGTCTTAAGTTATTCCTGGTAATCTAATTTGTGCATTGGATAGTCCTTAATGAAATGCTTAGGACTTTGACATTTGTGACAGACCTCAGTATTGCTCCCGTTTTTGCTGCTATTTCCTTTTTTTTTGGAACAAACCACTCTTCTTCATGGTTCTAAAAATCCTAATTGACAAATAGGCAACATAAGTGTCTTCTTCTCCTAAATCATGTTTAAAAGCATTCATTGCCAGGTACTTTTTCCTTTTTCCTTCATTCTTTCCATCCCTTGTTTCTTCTTCAGCTCATGGGTTTTTTAGATTTCCAATCAGTTCATCCATAGTAAGGGTATTCAGGTTTCTTGCTTCAGTTATGGCATCTACTTTTCTTTCCCAAGACTTAAGTAGAACAACAAGAATCTTTCTCACCTACATATACAATGGAATCACTTATCTCAAGTAGTGAAGTTCATTTTTCATATAAGTGAATCTTGTATGTATTTGTTGGATTTGCTATCCTTCTTTCATGGTGAAGGTTTCATACTAAGTAGTCAACATGTATACTTTAGAATAATTTACATCAATATTACCTTCATGAGTATTCCTCAAGCAATCCCAAATCTCCTTGGTATTTTCACAAGCCGCAATCCCGTTATATTCACCAGTCCCTAATCTACAAAATAACAGTTTCTTGGCCTTATAATTTTTTTCAATCTTTTTTCTATCTTCATCATATTCTCTCCTACTTTTAACAACCATCATTGTTACTTCTGCTTATTTGACTTGTCTAACAGCAATATGAGTACCATCAAGAATTATGTCCATCAGCTTACTATGCTTAGCCATGATAAAGTCAAACATCTTAGTTTTCCACCACCCATAATACTACCCATTAAATCTAGGTGGTATAGTGGTAGATTTCCCTTCTTCTAGGTTAGGTGGAATAGCCATGCTAACTAAATCCCTCTAGGTTTGACCTTTTCAGAGTATTCTAGTTCTGATACCAATTGTTGAAACCTTAAGAGTTGACCACATTGTGCGAGACCAGGTCCCTCAAAGTCAGTCACAAGTAATAAACATAGTAAACTAACTAGGAACACAATACAAAGCTAGAAATATAAATACACAAGATTTAACGTGGAAATTCCCTTGCTCAAGGGAGGAAAAACCATGGCTTGCCCTCACCAGCACCCAAAATTTGACTATAATCAACCTCTTGATTATAGACTCGAACTTAAGCCTAACTCTAGGCTTCTCATTCTTGTAATAACTCTACTACAAGCTCACCTTGACAACTTTGCCAAGATTTTTCAACATCGATTAACTTTAACCAGTTTCAAGCATAGGCAACTCTACCTATGCACTCTCAAAGTAAAGAAAACAAAAGAAAATTACTCTTATGGATTGATTAATTAAGTTACAAATAAAGCTTCACTTAAGAACACTTTCTATTTCAGCACACTCATACAGCTAAGAACTTAAGCAATGTTTAATATAGAGTTTTTGCTTCTTTCTCTCTTTAGCTCTTGGAATTAAATATGCAAAAACTACTTGATGAAGAAGCATCCTTTTCCTTTTATAGAGGAGCAATGATTATAGTTGAAATATAATTGGACCAGGTGCCCTTAGTAGTACAATCCGCACCTACACAGTTTGCTACACAAGATGACAAAACTATGCAGATGTGTGCCAACTCTACTATTGCCTAGAACATCCAGGGACCTGGTCCCTTGAAGTTAGTTGTCATATTCAAAACAAGATACAACACATATACATCACTCTTATGTTATCACCATAAATTATCAACCAAGATTAACCAACTTTCTCCCAAGGGGACTCTCTATGCATTTAACAAATGTCTGAGCCCTTCAATGGAACAATATAAATCCAAGCTTAAGGAGGGGCAAGATCCCACTTCTAATTTCTCAAAGTACAATTCGAGTCTAACTTCTATACGGGACTAGGCTAAGGTATTTAAATCATGTCTTAGATGTTTAACAAGCCACAATAGTCCTAAGGTCAAGGTCTTACTCAAGCACTACTCTTAACTTACCCATGACAACTAATGCATCTCCACAAATATAATCAACTAGGGTAAACTTACCCCTAACATGAGTGACAAGGTCGCTATTATCAAACTAAAGCAACTAGATCCTTCTCATTCTACCCATGAGACAATAAGTCCAATTAACCAAGGTTCCAGCCTACAAGTCAAATATTCCAATCTATGAGTTTTAAGGTAGCCTAAATGATTCAACTAATCCCAAGTGTTACTATTTATCAATCCAACTCCTAGAACCCCTCACAATCTAACAATATATCATAATTATACTATAACATAGCTCAATCTAACAAGAAATAAGCCTAAACTACCTCAATTCCTATGGTAGCTCACGAACCGTTACACATTTGCTTTTGCCTTTTGAGAAGCTTCTTCAAGGATCCAAGCTATCAAAAACACAATTTATACATCATTATGAGAATATCGATACCAATATTGCACCTTTATGCTTCAGGTCTAAAAGGACACCAAAAAGCCCTCAAGTGGGTCCCACATACGAAAAACACATTTGCGAGATCAACCCAATGTTCATACACACTTAGGGAATCATAACCCTCAAGAAATAAGTGAAAACCAAGCTTATTTGGGCTAAAATAAAGACTTCAAGATATTTGGGGTTTAGCTCAAAAATAGAAGAAATTCAAGCATAAAAATGAATGATCCATACCTTTAATCCATTGTTAATCACAAAAATATATGCTAAACAAGCTTCCAACTCACACCCAAGACTCAATTTGAAGTTAACACATCATTGTAGGGTTTTTAGGTCTCAAAGAGAAGTGGAAATGGCCCAAAAGGCAGCCAAAAGGCTATTAAATACCCTCACCATGCCCTCAGTTATGGTGATTGCCGTTCCTAGATAGCTATTGCGCAAGGGTGATAGTTGCTACTTACATGGCAATCGCGCCACCTCAGCACTAACAACTTGGAAATTTTTTAAGTTTTCCAATGACACCTCGGGATTTATAAAAATCCAATATTCATAAATGGACTATGTAACCCCACTAAATTTGATATTTTAGATACATTGATGAAGTTAAATTTTTCATCCGAGGCCATTTTGACCAAATGTGGATCCCACACCTAATTTTCAAATTTTTTAACTTTCCGACCAATAGGTCGAAATAATTTTGAACCCATTGGGACCCAAACCAAAGATATACCTAGCCTAAAAGTGATATTTGGTAGCTACTGGTGTATTCAGAATTTGCATTCGAGATCAGTTTACTAAAGTTTTTTCTTGGAGGCCATTAAAAACCAGTGAAGACTTAAAACAGTGAATTAATACTAAAAAATAAATGAACTACCTGGTAACTGAGCTATTAGTCCAAAAAAGTCATAAATGACTTGGGGAAGCTATGGAAAAGCTCTAACGGCATAAGCAGAAATATAGAAAACGACCTAAAGGATCATTACAATACCCCCCTACTAAAGAAACTTTCATCCCCAAAAGTTAAAGATGGGGAAATACCTAAAGTTTCGAACAGGTGATCATACTGTGCCTACTTCTCAATCTCGATATCCCAAGTGGCCTCCTCCACTGGGCGGTGCCTCTACCGAAACTTAACTATATGAATCTCGCTAGTAAGCAATCGCCTCATATCACTAGACAAAATAAGCATAGTCTCCTATACAAAGGTCAAATTCTCATCTAGCTAGACTGAGTCCTATCTAAGTGCATGAGACGAATCAGGAATATACTGCTACAACATAGAGACATGGAAAATTGGATGAACAGCAGTAAAGTTCAGAGGTAAAGATGACTCATAAGCTACCTCACCAATAATGTGACAAATCTCAAAAGGTCTAATATATCGAGGACTGAGCTTACCCTTCCTTTAGTAGAACCTCATCACACCCTTCACAAGAGAAAGAGAGAGAAAGACACGATCACTAACTCTAAATTTCAAGGCACGGAGCCTACGATTGATATAGGCCTTCTGCCTACTCTAAGCTGCTCTCAGCCTATCCAAAATTACCCTGATTCTATTCAATAAGTCATAAAGTAAATCCATACCATGAGGCCTCATATCAGAATTCTCAAACCATCCATCAGAGATCGGTATCTCCTACTATATAATGCCTCATAAGGTGCCATCTCAATACTCGAATAATAGTTATTATTTGATACAAACTCTGCCAAGGATAAGTGATGATCCCACTCGCCTCCAAAGTCCATAACAAAATCTTGGAACATATCCTCAACTAACTAAATAGTTTGATCAGATTGTCCATTGATTTATAGGTGAAAGGTTGTACTCAAATCCACTCGAGTACTCATCTCCTCCTTAAAAGCTCCCCAAAACCTCGAAGTGAACACAGAGCCATAGTTAGAAATGATATAAATAGGCACCCCACGCAAATGGACTATCTCGTAAACATAGATATATGTTAATCTCTCAACATTGAAGGTCATCTAAATGGGAATGAAATGTACAGACTTGGTCAAACCATCCACAATAACCCAAATGCCATCGAAACCATGAGAAGAACGAGGCAAACCATTAATGAAGTCTATTGTAATTAGTTCCTATTTCCAGTCAGGAATGAGCTACCTCTAAGTCAAATAACCAGAATGTTGATATTCAGCCATAATCTACTGATAACATAGGCAACTAGCTATAAAGTCTTCCATATCTCTCTTCATGCCATCCCAGTAATAATGTTGTCTCAAATCTCTATACATCTTTGTTGTACTAGGATGAATGGAATATCTAGAGTTGTTGGCCTTATACAAAATCGACTAAAACAAGTCACCAAATTGAGGAACAAAAATATGACCCTGAAATCTTAAAATACCGTTTGGATCAATAGTGTGCCTCTTAGAAGAACTACTCAACACCTAATCACGAAAGGAGAGAAGCTTCTTATCTTTATACGGACAATCACAAATCTGTTCAAATAGTGAGGACCTCACTTTTACACTAGCAAAAATCCTTTTAGGATTTGAACTATTTAGGCGGTCCATCAAATTAGATAAGGACATAATTTCCTATGCCAAAGGCCTTTGACAAACTAATATGCCAGACAATCTACCCATTCTTACTCCCTTGTGAATCAAGGCATCAGCTACCATGTTCTCCTTAAAGGATAATACAAGATGGAAATATCATAGTCCTTAAGCAACTTTATCCATCTAGGATATTGAGCATTTATCTCTCATTTGAAATATCATATATCCATATTTTATTGTATCCTAGATTTATTTCAGTCTAGTCTTACATAACCAATTTTCAGCTATCAGTCATTCAGTTAATCAGACAAGCTTAGTATATGTTACGCTTGGTTCTGTATGTTTAGGTATTCATGCTCAGTGTAATTGTATATTCATATCCCCGATGTTATGCTAGTTTCCATCGCGTAGTTTCAGACTAATTATTCATACAATAGCCATGTTTTACCATATCTCTGCTTTAATTCTACTTATTATCCAAAAGTACAGAGTTTTAAGAAACTAAGTGTAGTGATTCATCATCTTATTAGATCATGTATGTTACTCGTGTTTGAAGATGTTTTCATCTTTCAGTTTATTCCATCATATTGGTGAGTCTACTTACGCCTAGTCATAAATGTTTCAATATTTGTATGAAACTAGTTTTACTTATTGCATTCACCCCTGCATACTCAATATATTCCAGAAGTACTGATCCATATTTACGTCTGTGTGGTTACATTGTCTCATAATGTAGGTACCTGTTATAGTTTATGCATCATGATCAAATAGTTGCTACTTCCACCCAACAGGTGAAGAGTTCTCTTATTTTGGGGACTTTAGTCAGATTTAGTCCATGTACAGTTCTTTTTTTTTTCATATGTATTGATTTGTGGCAATTGGAGGCATGTCCCAACTATTTATAGTCAGTATAGTAGAGGCTTCATAGATGTCAATCAGAGTCAGTCATGTAATTTCAGTTTCTTTCTTCAGATTTATCTGATTGTAAAGCTTTATTAGTTATATATTATTTCAGATTTTTAGTATGATTTTGTTTCCGCACAGCAGAACTCATTATTGAATATATTATAATTCAGTTGCTTAACAGTATGCCAGTTCATGGGTTTGCTTGACATCACTTGTTATTCCTAGAACCATGTGGCGTCCAGGGTGTACTCTCGGGACGTTACGAATTAATATTATTTTCCTATAACAAAAATAGGCGTTATTCATAATAGATGAAATTACAAGTGAAAAATAAATAAAATAAACACATACCAAAAAAAGACTAGAAAAAATAGGCCAAAGAAATATACCTCCAAAGATACATATGAGCCTGAGGTAAATTTTTGATTATGATCTACAATACGCACATATCTAATTAAAAATATCTAATCAGCTAGTACATAGACACATTTGTGAAAAAGGTAAAATATCATTTATTAAAATAAACTAAACTATAAAGGTACCGCGTATGTATGATTGAATATAAAAATATTTTTATTTCTAATTGTTTGAGAAAAAATTTCATTTGATGATGTTCATACAATTGACAATATCCAAAAGATATAAATCAATTTTATATGTGTGTGTGAGTGTGTGTGCGCATGCATGCATTGTGTGTGTGTGTGTGAATAGCCCATCAAATAAAATATATGAACATAAACTTAATAACATTTTCTTAAACAAATACTCATTTCACAAAGAAGAAAACCTACTCGGTATAGAACTTTAACGTGACATAGTTGTGAAGGTTCTACGCTTACAAATAACTAAAACAATAAGCATCCTTATGTATCTTTTTTATAATAGTTCAATATTTAATTTTTCTTTTCTGTAGATTTATTTCTCGAGATTTTATTACCTTAATAAATTGAAGATAAATTAGATATAGAGCAAAATTAAATATTCATACTTTTAAATTGATCCAAAAAAATTGATTTATAATAGGGATTTTATGTCTACACAATAAATGTTTTTTACCCACTTTAATGAAACGCCCAAGTTTATTGACCTTAGAAAATTTTCTTGATTTCTGATCTCTGGATAGGATACGGCTGGGGGAAATGAGTTGTACACTCGGGTATGGTTCGTATGCATCGGTCATATGCTGACCAATATTGATTTATGGCACGAACTTTCGTTACAGGAATGGATACGACTTAGGGTAGGAGTCGTATTGGTGGGTACGGATCATTTGGTTCCTTAACTTAATCTAAAATTGGGTTACATAGGTTGCATCTGAGTATGAGTAGCTTACCTGGATCCGTAAGTCAGGATATGAGTCGTACCCAGGACTCGTATAGGAAACACTATTCAAACCTTATGTGATTCTATCTTTCCAGGGATACAGGTGATGGTTACGGATCGTATATGGTAAATATGACTTTCTCGTGCCATAACTGTAAAGGTTGTTGGGTTACAAATGACTACAACACTAAGAAGCCTTATACTTCTTATTTATACTGTTCAATATGTAATTTCACTTTATTTGTATATTTATTTCTCAAGATTTTATTACCTTAATAAATTGAGATAAATTAGATATGAAGCAAAATTAAATGTTCGAACTTGTAAATTGGTCAAAAAATTTAATTTATAATAATGATATTGCGTCTACATAATAAATGTTCTTTACCCATTTTAACTAGTGTCACGAAAATATATGTGTATATAGATACACAAACACATTTTGAAATGTACCTATATGTATGCACATATATGTATGTACACACACACATATAGCTATAAAATAAAATAAAATCTATGAACATAAACTTGATAACATTCACTTAAGCACATATTTGTTTCACCAAAAAGTAATTAATTGATACCTGCTCATCATAGAACTTTCATGTGCCATAGCTATGAATGTTGTCGGCTTACAAATGATTAGAACACTAAGCAGTTTTATGTTTCTTATTTATAATATTTATCATAGAACTTTCATGTGCCATATCTATGAAGACATTACTATAATGGGCCTCTATCACGATCCAAATCATGGATCATGCTGACAACTACCTAACTCTACCCTAGATTCACGAACCCATACCATACCGGTCATTCAATTAGTGCGAAAGACATTATTATACCTTAAGCATAAATAATCCATCAAATAAATAACCTTATGTCCAAGTCAAAACTTTATTATAAAAATATATTGTCGAATTCTACTAAATAATTTTTCAAAACCTAATCTAAATCGGTCTAAGAGTACTAATCAGTGGAGGAATGACCCAAGACATATCATCCATGAATGATTAGGAATCAAAATTTATTTTTTGATATAAAAGTGACTACTTAAATTACTAAAAATAAATTTGAAATGAGATACACTATTGAACTAGAAGATGAACAATGAAACATTGACATTCTACGATGTGGATAGTGAGCCTGAATTTATTTAGATAACAAATGAGTTATAATTAATATTTTTTGATAATGAAGAATTTAAACATGCATTAATAACTCAAGAAGGATATAATAATAATAATAATAATAATAATAATTTTCCACCACATACCCTTCTCTTTTTAGATTTTGAATTTTTCAGCATTGAAGGAACAAAATTCATATTGGGGTTCAAATTATTTTCCTATAACAAAAACAAACAATATTCATAATAGAATGAACTAAAAGTAAAAAATAAATAAAATAAACACATACTAAAAGTAAAGACTAGATAAAGCAGGTCGAAGAAATATACATCCAAAGATATTTATGAGCCTGAGGTAAATTCATGATTACGATCTTTAATACACACGTATCTAATTAAAAATATCTAATCAGCTCATACATAGACATATTTGAGAAAAAAGTAAAATATCTTTATTAATAATAAATTAAGCCATAAAGATACCACTTATGTATGATTGAATATAAAATTATATTTATTTCTAATTGTTTGAGCAAAAATTTTCATTTGACGATATTCATACGATTGTGCGTGTGCGTGTGAATAGGCCATAAAATAAAATTTATGAACATAAACTTGATAATATTCGCTTAAACAAATATTCATATCACAAAAAAGGAAACCTACTCAGTATAGAACTTTACCGCAACATGATTGTGAAGGTTCTTTTGTTACAAATGACTACAACACTAAGCAGTCTTATGTTTCTTATTTATAATATTCAATATATAATTTTAATTTATCTGTAGATTTATTTCTCGAGATTTTATTACCTAAATATATTGAAGATAAATTAGATATCAAGCAAAATTAAATGTTCAAACTTTTAAATTGATCAGAAAATTTAATTTATAATAGTGTTATTTTGTCTACATAATAAATATTTTTTACCTTATTTTAACTAGTGTCATAAAAGGTGTTTCTATAATGAGCCTCTATCACGATCCAAATCACGGATCCTGTGGACACCTACCTTACTCTACCCTAGATTCGAGAACCCTTACCAAACCAGTCATACAATTAGTGTGAAAGACATTATTATACCTTAAGCATAAATAAACCATCAATAAATAACCTTATGTTCAAGTCAACTTTATTATAAAAATATATTGTGGAATTCTGCTAAATAATTTTATAGAAGATAATCTAAATCGGTACAAGAGTACTAAATCAATGGAGGAATGACACCAAGACACATCATCCATGTATGAGTAGGAATGAATTTTTTTTTTTTTGAGAAAACAGTGACTTCTCAAATTACTAAAAATGAATTAGGAATGAGATATACTGCTGAACTAGAAGATGCACGATGCAACATTAGCATTCTACCACGTGGATAGCGAGACTGATTTATTTAGATTACAAATGATCTATAATTAATATTTCATGATATGAGAGAATTTAAACGTGCATTAACAACTCAAGAAAAGATATAATAAATAATAATAATAATAATAATAATAATAATAATAATAAGAATAAGAATAAGAATAATTTACCACCACATACCCTTCTTTTTTTAACATTTTGAATTTTCCAGCATTGGAGGAACAAAATTCATATTGGAGTTCACATTATTTTCCTATAAGAAAAATAGACGATATTCATAATATAATGAATTACAAATAAAAAATAAATAAAATAAATACATACTAAAAGAAAAGACTTGAAAAAGTTGGCCAAAGAAATATACTTCCAAAGATACTATGAGCCTTAGGTAAATTCATGATTACGATCTTCAATATGCGGGTATCTAATTAAAAATATCTAACCAGCACATACATAGGCATATTTGATAAAGAATTAAAATATATTTTAATAATAAAAAATTAAATATAAAGGTACCACGTATGTATGATGGAATATAAAATATATTTATTTCTATTTTTTGAGCAAAATTTTCATTTGGTGATGTTTATAAAATTGACAACATCCAAAAGATAAAAATAGATCATATAAGTGTGCGCGCGTGTGTGTGCGTGCGTGCGTACGTGGATTGTGCGCGTGTGTGTGAATAGGCCATAAAATAAAGTGTATGAACATAAACTTGATAGCATTCTCTTAAAAAAATATTCATTTTACAAAGAAACAAACCTACTTAGCATAGAACTTTACCATTGACATAATTGTGAAGGTTCTTGTCTTACAAATGACTACAACACTAAGCTGTCTTGTGTTTCTTATTTATAATATTCAACATTTAATTTAACTTTATTTGTAAACTTATTTCTCTAGATTTTAGTACCTTAATAAATTGAAGATAAATTAGATATGTAGCGAAATTAAATCTTTGAACTTTTAAATTTGTCAAAAAATTTAATTTATAATAATGATATTGCGTCTACATAATAAATATTTTTTTACCTTATTTTAACTAGTGCCATAGAAGGCATTTCAACAATGGGCCTCGGTCACGATCTAAATCACGGATCGTGCGTACACTTACCTAACTATACGCTAGATTCGAGAAATCTTATCATACCGGTCATTCAATTAGTGAGGAAAACATTATTATACCTTAAGCATAACTAATCCATCTATAAATAACCTTATGCCCAAATTGAATCTTTTTTATAAAAATATAATGGAATTCTACCAAATAATTTTTCAGAACCTAATCTAAATCGGTATAAGAGTACTAAATCAATGGAGGAATGACCCAAGACACATCATCCATGTATGAGTTGGAATGAAAATTTATCTTTTGACAAAAAAGTGAGTACTTAAATTACTAAAAGTAAATTAGGAATGAGGTATACTGCTAAACTAGAAGATGAACGATGCAATATTGACATTCTACTATGTGGATAGCGCGCCTGCATTAATTTAGATAACAAATGACTTATAATTAATATCTCATGATAACAGAGAATTTAAACGTGCATTAACAACTATATAATTATAATTATAATAATACTAATAAGTATAATGAATAATAATAATAATAATTTTTTACCATATACTCTTCTTTTTTTGCATTTTGAATTTTTCAGCATTGGAGCAACAAAATTCATATTGGAGTTTACATTATCTTCCTATAATAGAAATAGACGATAATCATAATAGACTAATTACAAGGAAAAAATAAATAAAATAAACACACACTAAAAGAAAAGAGTAGGAAAAACAGGACAAAGAAATATACTTTAGAAAATACATATGAGCCTGAGGTAAATTCATGATTATGATCTTCAAAACGTGCTTATCTAATTAAAAATATCTAATCAGCTCGTACATAGACATATTTGAGAAAAAAGTAAAATATCTTTTATTAATTATAAATTAAACTATAAAGGTACTGCGTATGTATGATTGGATTTAAAAATATACTTGTTTCTAATTTTTCGAGAAAAATTTCATTTGATGATGTTCATACGATTGATAACATCCAAAAGATTTAAATCAATTATATATATATGTGTGTGTATGCATGCGTGCGTGCATCGTGCGCATGTGCGTGTGAATAGGCCATAAAATAAAATGTATGAACATAAAATTTATAACATGCAGTTAAACGAAAATTCATTTCACAAAGAAGCAGACCTACTCAGTATAGAACTTTACCGTGACATAGTTATGAAGGTTCAAGGCTTACAAATGACTACAACACTAAGAAGACTTATGTTTCTTATTTATAATACTTAAATATTTAATGTTTCTTTATCTGTAGATTTATTTCTTGAGATTTTATCACCCTAATAAATTGAAGATAAATTCGATATGGAGAAAAATTAAATTTTCATACTTTTAAATTGGTCAAAAATTTTGATTTATAATACGAATATTATGTATACATAATAAATGTTTTAACCCACTTTAATGAAACACCCTAGTTTCTGGACCTTAGGAAATTTCCTTGATTTCTAGTCTCTGGACAGTATACGACTGGGGGAAACGAGTCGTACACTCGGGTACAATTCGTATGGGTCGATCGTATGTTGTCCGGTGTTGGTTGGTAGGATGGACTTACTGGAATGGCTACAACTTAGGGGTACAAGTCATATTGGTGCGTACAGATCATTTGATTCCTTAACTTAATCGAAAACTGAGTTCCTTAGGTTGGATCTGAGTACGAGTGGCTCACCTAGAGCCGTAACTCAAGGTACTAGTCGTACCCATAGGACTCATATAAGAAAGAGTGTTCAAACCTTATGTGTTTCTATCTTGCTAGGGATATGGATGAATGTTACAGATCATATGTGGTCAATACGACTTGGGAAGGATAATTCATATACTGGACAGTGTTTGGTCCAAGGATTTAAGATTGGGATATGAGTAGTGGGTACCACTCATATCAAAGGGTACGACTCGTGAGAGTCATTTGTACTCCTGTGATGGGAATTTCAAGGGTTTTAAGTGAGGAAAATCTGAACATTTTTCCACTTATCCTAATCAGGTCCCACGACATATAGAATAGTTCAAAGGTTATTTTACGCGAATATTCTACTCATTAACATTTAGAAACTCTTCCTAAACACTCTAAAATTCTCTCAAGAGCTTTTGGGCAAAAAAGATAGGGTTTCATCCTGAAGGCTTAGTTCGTGGCTTGTGTTGGTGGTTTCTTTTTGTCTACTTATCAATTAAGGCATTTATCTCTTCCCTCATTGTTAATTATAACTAAAGGTGTGGTTTTACATAATGTTTCCATTGTTTTATGATCGTATGATTTTGGTTTTAAATTATGATTTCGAAGTTTTGGTTATAAATGATTGGTTATGATTTTTCAAGGTTTAATTATGCTTTTATATGTATCCATTGTGGTTTTGGATAATTAGATTGCACGGGAATGATTTTATGGTAATTGGAATTGGTTTTGGTTATACTATGTCCCCAATGTGTTTGAGAAAATGCTTATAAAGATATGTTTATTGCATTGTTCACTTTTAATGGAACTCTTGCTTGTTTTCAAACTTA